>NC_135886.1:1389856-1489856 GCF_964194155.1 Cetorhinus maximus | reverse complement strand
GTGGCTGGGCCTGATCAGGCAGCGGAGTTTCTCCTCTAGCCCTGTAGATCCGTTTGTTCGCGTGGAAATTGTGCTGCAATAGAATAAATGCTTTAAGTTGGTAATTAAGCATAGCTGTCCCCAATTGGGGAAGGATTAGGGAATCATTGCTAAAGTATATAAACCAGTTCACTCTGGGTGTCTGGGAAAATCTGTGACTTTATTTTCCTGACTTGGAAATAAACCTACTTTCAGGGACAGGCTGGCTTCATACTCTTCCTTCCTCAACATACAATTATTGGAATTAACACTGTTGGCTTATTTTATGTTTATTTCTGCACAGCTGTGCAAAACCCAGCAAGGGCCCCTCCAATGCTGAGATAGCCTTATGGTGCCTGACCTGCCTTGGCTCAATACTGCCGGCCTCTCCCGGTGGGACTGCTGTTGCTCCAGAGCTACTGGCCCTCTGACTGGACTGGCAGCTTTGAGAATGTACCCTTCTCATAGGATGGTGAACGTGGAAACAGCCAATTAGGAGCCCATCTCTGGAAAGGTTACTGAGCCGGTCCAGCTGCCGGCAAGTGCGGGGTCAAGACCCCCATTTACTCCCATCATTGGGGTCTTGAATCCTGCAGTAAAACTTCGCCCACTGTATATTACAAGGCAGAGGCCCTGTTAGCTCAGTTGACAGTAACGTTATTCTGGAGTGGATCATATTTCCATCAAAAAGGCTAAAAATTCCCCTTTTAAATGGCACATGGTGGAATGCTTGTTTTCTCTTCCTTATAATTCACGACCTCCGAATGAGATTGGGGGAATCTATGTCTTTGGAATGCTGTTTCTGAGTTCTTAGTTATCAATTACCCATTCTCCCACTTCTCATTCGCAAAAGGAATTTGACCCCTCAGTATCAGCGGCAAGATCAGGTTTGGCACACCGAGGTTCAGGGAGAACACCCTCACTAAGAAAGCACTTTAATCCTGACATTAAGAACTGGCTGTGCTACACCAACATGAACTTTTCAGTTTCCCAATATCTGCTAGCCTTTGTGCTGAATTACGAGCATTGCTGTGCTGCAGGGCTGTCATCTTTAAAAAGATTCACTGCAGCTTCCCCAAAACCACTAAATAGAGCCAGGGAGGATGTAAATAAATGAGTAATAGAATTTACAGCCTCACTGGCTGGCTGAGGATAGATCGTGTCAGGGTGCAGTGGATGCCTCTTTGGGTTGCAGGTAGATATGGAACTGCCTTTAGGGGGATGGATTGAACATCAGCCGGAACTTAGAGAAATATGGTCACCTGCTCTTCAAAGAATTGCTGCAGTGTTCAGCTTTCATACTTACTGCCTTGTTACGTTGTGTAATTCGTTGTATTTAATTATTAAAACTGCTGAGACTACTGTATTCATTGTCTCTTCAAATCTGTTTCCAGACCTAAGCACACAAAGTGCTGCAACCTCACATGCTCATTTCACATTGAGACCTTCATACTGAGAGTTAAAGTGATCATCTCGCCAGGCTAGACTGGCTTCAAACTGAGGTCATGGTACAGGGGACAGGAGAATTATTAACCAAATATCCAATCACCCTGAAGGGGCGCCATGAACATTAAGTTAGAATCATGGAATGGTTACAGCACAGGAGGAGGCCATTTGGCCCGTTCTGTCTGTGCTGGTTCTCTGTGAGAGCAACTCAGCTAATCCCACTCCCTCGCCTTTTCCCAGTAACCCTGCAATTTTTTTCTCTTCAGGTAATTATCCAATGCCCTTTTGAAAGCCACAGTTGAATCTACCTCCACTCCAACTCCTCTACAGACAGTTGCATTCCAGATCCCAACCATTCATTGCGTAAAAGAAGCAAAGGCTTTGCTGAAATCCATATAAAAGACCTCATCCCTCTTTCTACCTATGTCATTGGTACCAACATGTACCGTGACCTCTGACTTATCACCCTCCCCCTTCAGGATGCCCTGCAGCCGTCCAGTGACATCCCGGACCCTGGCACCAGGGAGGCGACACACCATCCTGGAGCCACGCTGATGGTCACAGTAGCACCTATCTGTTCCCCAAGGTGGGGTCTTGTCAGAGTGCATAAGGAGAAGTTGTTTCTATTGGCAGAAGGGTTGAGAATGAGTGAACATTGATTTAAGGTGGAACAGATAGGCGCTACTGTGGCTATCAACGTGGCTCCAGGATGGTATGTTGCCCGGGTTTCAGCAAAGCCTTTGACAAGGTCCCACATGGGAGACTTATAAAGAAGGCAAATGCACATGGGATACAAGGTAATTTGATAAGGTGGATTCAAAATTGGCTTAGTTGTAGGAGACAGAGGGTGATGACAGAAGGATGCTTTAGTGACTGGAAGCCAGTGTCCAGTGGCGTACCACAGGGATCTGTGCTGGGTCCCCTATTATTTGTCATTTATATAAACGACATAGATGACTATGTGGGGGGTAGGATTAGTAAGTTTGCGGATGACACAAAGATTGGCCGGGTGGTTAACAGTGAGGTTGAGTGTCTTGGGCTACAGGAAGATATAGACGGGATGGTCAAGTGGGCAGATGAGTGGCAGATGGAATTTAACCCTGAAAAGTGTGAGGTGATACACTTTGGAAGGGGTAATTTGACAAGGAAGTATTTAATGAACGGCATGACACTAGGAAGTTCTGAGGAACAAAGGGACCTTGGTGTGTGTGTCCATAGATCTCTGAAGGTGGAGGGGCATGTTAGTGGGGTGGTGAAAAAGGCAAATAGGACACGCCTTTATCAATCGAGGCATAGATTACAAAAGTAGGGAGGTCATGTTGGAGTTGTATAGAACCTTGGTGAGGCCACAGCTGGAGTATTGTGTGCAGTTCTGATTGCCACATTATAGGAAGGATGTGATTGCACTGGAGGGGGTGCAGAGGAGATTCACCAGGATGTTGCCTGGGATGAAACATTTAAGTTATGAAGAGAGGTTGAATAGATTTGGGTTATTTTTGTTGGAGCAGAGAAGACTGAGGGGTGACCTGATCGAGGTGTACAAGGTTATGAGGGGCATGGACAGGATGGATAGGGAGCAGCTGTTCCCCTTAGTTGAAGGGTCAGTCACGAGGCGACATAAGTTCAAGGTGAGGGGCAGGAGGTTTAGGGGGGATGTGAGGGAAAACTTTTTTACCCAGAGGGTGGTGAGGGTCTGGAATGCGCTGCCTGGGAGGGTGGTGGAGGCGGGTTGCCTCACATCCTTTAAAAAGTATCTGGATGAGCACTTGGCACGTCATAACATTCAAGGCTATGGGCCAAGTGCTGGTAAATGGGATTAGGTAGGTAGATCAGGTGTTTCTCACGTATCGGTGCAGACTCGATGGGCCGAAGGGCCTCTTCTGCACTGTGATTCTGTAATTCCGAAAACCTCTATCAAATCTCCAAAGAATTTGGAGGGAGCAGTGAGTAACCAGGTAAGGACAGAGATTTTCTTCCCTAAAGGACATTTATGAATCATATAAAGTTTTCAAAGACAATCCAGTTGTTTCATGGTCACCATTACTGATGCTAGCCTTTAAATTTCAGATTTAGTTCATTAATTGGATTTAAATCCCACAGCTGCCATGGTAGGATTTGACCCCATGTCCGTGGGTCAGTAGTCCAAGCCTCTGGACTATTGGTCTAGTAATACGAACATTGTGCTATCATATCCACCATAAATTATGTGAAGATATGGTCAAACATCTTGATTATTAGCCTGTAAGTCCTGCCAATAGGCCTAACAGCAGGCGATAAAGAACCAGAGTGTTTCCTGGTCAGCTGCATTGGAGAAGACAACTGCAAACCACTGCAGTACTTTGCGAAGCATAATCGCAGACCAATCCAATGGAAGCCCATGGTCACCAACACCCTCTTAGGGCATCGTACCTGAAGGAGGAGGAGAATCCACTATACATGTTGCTGTGTGAAAGTGATCTAGATTTGACAGTGGGTATGCCTACCATCCAGGAGGGTTTAGATTGGGTTGCAGCAATATCATCATCACTGAAAGAATAGCTCTGACATCAGGAGAATTTAGTTAACAGTTGATCACAGTTTGAAAAAATAAATTTGAACACATTGCTCCTTTCCTTTATACAGTGAATGCCAATGATATAATTGGTGAATAAGCTTAGAGATAGCATGGCCTGGAAGGAGTTACAATGCTTGCAAAATGACAGACATGAATTAGTTTATTCATTTGCTGCTGAAGCACTCCAGGTTAATGACATCTCTGTACTGATGTTAAATTTCTACTAATTAACTGCTCTTACAATAGACAGAATGCTCAATGAAAAATTGGTTACACTCTCCAAAGGGTTGCTTGTCAGTTTCAATATCCTGAAGGATGATTATTAATTATGCTTCCCAAAGATTTGCAGAGTGGATGTTTACAATCAAAGCATTACAATGTGCAAGATTTAAACTTTGTTCTGTGTAAAAAGAATGCTTTGTTTTGACATGTTCAAGTTTCACTGTAATGCCTGGGAGAATCTTTGCTTAGCAGAAACGTGGATTAATTTAAGAGTCAAAGATTATAGTCATGCTGGAATATTATATACAACATATGCCTGATCCCATTCAGAGCCTACAGTACTTTGATTTAAAACAATACATGATGATAAAGCCTTAGTAAATATTCAAAACAGCACTGACCCGAAAACAAGTTTTCCATAAATTACATTGATGGGCTGAAGGCAGTCGTTGAAATTGGAGCCAGAGGGAGCAGGACAATTCATGCATCCCTGGCCTGTGCTGAGGTGCCTGATCTTGATCAAGGCAGTCCTAGGGTCTCTAGATTTGCTCTCAGTATGTGGGACCAGATTGGGGACACTGCAGGGATCTTACCAGCAGTGGATGGACCCCATGCTGCCCCCGAAACTGAGCAGGTCTCTTGGTGTCAGGCGAGGCCTCCTTTATTTATCCCCCTACACCCTGTGCACCCCCCTCACCCACCCCTTCCACCCCCAGCCCCAGCCACTTCTGCCAGAGGGCCACAGCTGCAGTCACAGGCCGTGGTGTGGAAGGCCCCCCCTTGAGAGCTGTGGCCAAAATAATTTTCAGCTAAGGCTATTTCAGGCACCCTGGATAGGCTTTCGGCCCCCAACATTGTGCCCTTGCTGCAGCCATTTTATGTCCATAAAACTGGCACAGTAATGTCCCAGCATGGAACTCAGCTGGGTAGCTGTGTTCCTGTCCTTCCACGTCACTCGCCTGCCTATTCTCACCCACCTCAGCTCCAGCCAGAAACATGGCTGAGGTGTTGCCAGTTCCAGGAGTTATTGAAGTGGTTTTACAATTGCGGGGTCTGCAGGACTATTTCAGAGGGCATTACGGTGTAGAAATTAGATTCAGCTGTACCAGTTTTATGGACATAAAATGGATGCAGCAAGGGCACAATTTTGGGGACCAAAATCCTGTCCAGCGATGCCTGTAATAGCCTTGGCTGAAACTGGGTGTGGACACTATTCAGATATCGCAGGTGGGTGTTAAAATGGGATTACACTCTCTTACATGAATAAATTGAAGGCCTAGTGCCCATTTAGATCACCTCACACCACTGAGCAAGGCAGGAATCAGGCCTGGTCCCTCTCTGGGGAATTTCAGTGGGATTCTACAGCCTAGGCAACAGAAGGTCAACTGAAGGTCAGTTCCTCACAGAAATACCCTCAGCCCACTATATTCAGCTACTTCATCAATGACCTTTCTTAGGTCAAAAATCATCAGTTAGGCTGAGAATTCCGGTGTTCAGTTCCATTCACACCTCTTCTGTTAAAGAAACAGTCTGTGCCAGCTGATTAACCATGAGGCTTGGGATGGCCAGTGAGAGCTAAGATATGGGACACATACAAGTAACAGAGAGCAACAACCTTGAACAACAGAAAGCCCAAACACCTAACCTAGACCTTCAGCGGCACCACTATCATGAGGTCCCAACCATCAATGTCTTGACAGTCACCACTGAAAAGGAGTTAACTAGATGAGCCAGGTCAGCAACATAGCTATTTCTCCAGGACAGCAGTTCGGCATCCTGCAACAAGTATCTCACCTTGAGACCCTGAAAACCTTGCCACCTTAATAAGACTCAAGTAAGGCATACAATGGAGTATCCACCACTTGCCTGGTTAGGTGCAGCCACAAAACTTAAGCTTGACGATATCCAGGGTAGATCCGTGATCCTTCTAGTGGGCTTCAGATTCACCTCCATCACCAGCTCATTGAGACCGCAGTATGTATAATCTATAGGATGCACTCTTACAACTCATTAGCATCTCTCCATTATGTTCCCTATCATCATGAAGGTTGAGAGCAGCAATTACACAGGAACATCATTGCCTCCAAGTTCTCTCCCAAGTTACACGTTGTCCTCCATTTTTGCCGGGCCAAAAGCCTGGAATTCCCCACGTAGCACCACTGTGGGAGTACTAGTAACATAAGGACTCCAATTTTTCAAAGAGATGGCATACAACCATCTTCTGAGAACAACTAGGGAGGGAGGACAATAAATGCAGACTTGCCAGTGTCACTCACAGCTTGAGAATAATTTTAGTAAAGAGAGGGAAAAAGTTTCTGCAGATAGGCTTGAATTATAAAGAAATCAAATTCAGCTTGCAGATGAATATTCAAGGACGGGGCCTTTGCAGACCCTTCCCCAGAGTTTATTCCTTTAATATTGCTTCAGTAACTTGAGCAAGAATGTTCTCTTTGAAAAAGGCAGTAGGATGATGAAAGAATCAGAGAGTCCCTCGACATTTTTCCACTTGTGCAATACATGACAATGCCTTCCATGTTAAAAAATATGGCACATCAACATTAAATTCTTTGCCCATGAATGAACTGAGCAAATATCTTTAATGAGGACAAAGGGCACATACTTTGCAACCATGCAAGGCTTTCCAACTTCCCCAGCCAAATCCGTTTCCTTGTACATTTGTACTATTTTCCATCCTCTTTACTGCTATGGTTGTGGAATTGAAAGTGTTCTAATTGCCTCTGGGGGAAGTTTCCAAGGGAGCTTGGATCAGATCACTTCATTATGTCTGGTGCCAAGTTACAACATTACTTGTTACAAGTTCATCATACTAAATATAAATACTTCTTATTACAAAGAAAAGGTAATATTTGCCACAATGTAGCAAGGCAGTTTACTGAACTACTATATTCCTGATGACAGATTAAAGACAAAGGTATTAAGCATTGTGGTTGAAAGGTTTTTGTTCTCCTGTATCGGAGTCAGTGGCCAGGTCACCTTGACCAAATAGACTTTGGTCAAAGCTGATCACCTTGTTAGGTTAACCCTCTGGTTCCAGTTAGTCACCACCCTGCTGACAGCTTGTCATTCACAATAAGAAAAATTCTCATCATTTAGCGGATCTCAGAGAGGAACATTCGTCTTTAAACCCACAAGGTTATGAGTGTGAATCCTGGGATTTGTTGAATATAATCTGCATTCTTTGAGCAATTTTTGGTGGTTCTGGACCCTGATGTGGCTGAAGGAAGGAGGGCAAAAAAAGGAAACAGCCAGAATCTAGGCATGTTCAGATAGAACACCCTTGAGGACAATCAGAAAGCACAGCTTCTGCCTACCTGCTTTAGTTTGAACCAGGATATTTTCATTTTAAGTATACATAGTAATTATGGTGTTTTTCCTCTCCTTGTGCTTACCTAGTAGAGAAACATTAAGGCAACAACTGCGCGTTAACACAAAAATATGTAGGTTCTTTTGTTAAGGGTTTGAGAAGTTGGTAGCAGTATTACACAGTTAGAGAACAGGTACACATGTCTAAGTTGGTAGTTTCCTCAGAACAAAACTGAGACCAAGTCTAACTCACATGATACATTACCTCATTTCCCTTGTAGTGACCACACCCACTTAAAGGTGTATTACTGAAAATACAAATTACAAATAAGTTTCCATCTCTGTGCTGGTCAGCCCATAATATTTTGCCCATTCAAGTGAATGGTGGTGTGGGTGGGGGTTGAATTTTATTAGAGTACTTCGGCTCTGAAATCCCTGCGGAGACCGATCTACTGTGAAGAACTCTGGCCTACATACTTCCACAGAGGAACCCTGACCCCCATTGAAATTGCTGGGGCCAGGCTGAGGCGTGTATCCTGGCTGGGTGCCCCCAAGCCATTTCCAGTGTAAATAAGGTGCCCATCATTGTTGGGGAAGGGGTGGGTGTTTGTGGGAGGCCGAATTACTCTGCGGCATTTTGCTGCAGCATCAATGGGCCAGAGGGCCTTGTGTCTTTGTCTGCCAGTGCAGGATCTCAACTCCATTGCAAAACTGGCCCAGGAATCTTGCAACACCTCTTCACAATGCCAAGTGATTTGCTGGCATCCCAGGCGCCCAGCTTTGATAAGGTCATACATGAGGAAAGTACAATGGTTGCATTAATTTCATGCTCTTATATCTACCATTCTTTTGGAGGAGGGATATGGGCCCATGTCTGAGAATATTGGCGTTTTGGATGGAGCTGAACTGAGCAGAACCCTGCCCAATCAGGGATGCCATAGGTTCTGCATCCTTCCTCCCCAGTGGAAGATTGCATTCTGAAAACACCCTCACTCATCCCGGGAATTTCAGAGCCAGGATTTTTAAAACTGTAGTATATTTTTTGCCCAATTTTTGGTGTATTATAATGTGGAAGTGTTAGAAAGTAAGAAAGCACCTGAATTTATATTGCGCCTCAGAACGACCCTGGGTACTCTACAGCCAATGAAGTAATTTTTTGATGTGTCTTCACTTCTAATTTGTGGATAACAATGTCCCACAAATGACCGGATAATGGTTGAGGGATAAATATTGGCTGCGACACTGGGAGGTTTCCCCTGCTCTTAGCATTCAAAATAACATTCGGAATAGTCACAGGGAATCTTTTACATTCATTTGAAGGGGAAGGTGGGGCCTCAGTGTAATGCTTCACCCATCAGATGACGTCTCCAATAGTGTAACACTTCATCAGTGCTGGAGAGGGGAGCCAGCTTAGATTTTGTGCTCAAGTCTCTGGAATGGGACTTAAACCCACAACCTTTTGACTTGGGATCATGGCTGGCGGCTGTCAGCTCATAGGGCTTTTGATGGGTTGCAATCATGAGCAAGGGACCTGGAGGTTTTCCCCCCTTTTAACTACCAAACCCAACTGCGACTCCCAACACCTACCTCTGCTGAGATCAGCTAACAGATACTTGAATTTTCTTTAAGAACAATGGGATAACACAAGATCACAGAGAGAATTTTGCTATTTTCGGACATATGTAGTGGAGAATTTTGGTGGTAAGGATTTCCCAGTGACAATGCATCTCAGGTGTTGTGTCCCCATCAGCAAGAAGCTCAGTCAAACTCATGAAACTCATTTAGCATCAATAGGATGTTCCAACTGCAAAAAGCTTGAGCTCTGAGAATTGAGGCCCGTGCAGGCTGGCTTTGTTGGTGCCTAATTTAGAATTCTTTTCGGCCTTGTTAAAGCCGTGGCAAACCAACTGCCTGTCTGAAAACACGCTCCAGCAGTCTGAACTTGCAAAGGGTTAACATATTGGTTCAATTCTCTGTAAATTCCAGTCACATACTCAGGAATGATTAATTGTCAGAGCTGGTTAAAGCTGCACAGTCCAGCAAAGGCACAGATCCACCCCAGGGAAAACTGTGTGATTTGTATGGTGATTTATCAGACAAATAAATTACTTTCAGGTTCCTCAGCATGTTTTTTCCATTCTTTTTTATGAGCTTACTCTATTAGAACCAGCTCTGGAATATATGAGGTTGGATATTATTCCCACCCATATATATCCTATCATACTGCACATCTACAGAGTTTCAGCTGCTAAACTCAGGATTTGGCATGTCAATTGTAATGTTCTTAATGAGCTTTATTACTAAAATGGGAATGTTACTGGTAAAACATTATATATAAATGAATTTGACCTACTGGGAGTTGAGGACTTTTAATGTCTTTAGGAAAACACTGACTGAATTTCAAGTTAACTGCTGGATTCACTCCAAAATATACACTCACAGGCATGACAAGTATTTTAGCTGTTTCACAAATAAGTCCATATGGCATATTAAAATAAATTGACGGAAAAGTCCAGCAACTTGTAGCGATGGAGAGATATCCCCCCAGATGCAAACCACTGCAAGTTGCAGGATAATTCATGCCTCCCTATCATTAGGCCCAACAAAGATGGCATCAAAAAATTGCTGCATTCGCAAATTAAACTTGCTGCAGAATGATAGGGCTGGTACTTAACAACAGAAGAACCTTTTTAATGATAAACTTTATATTTCTGCAATGCCACTCAATTTCCGGCCCAGAAATTGAACATTTAGAGTCAGTGTTCTTAGAGATCTTTAAAATCTAATGTTCTGTCATTGACCTGTTTTCTTTCTCAATCCTTAAATCTTATTGGCTAAGGAGATTGACTCATCCCATCATTTACTAAAGATCCAGATGCACCATTGTCCTCCCTGAACTCTCATCAGTTCACACTTCCAGCAATCTGCAGTGCAAAAAGCTTGAGTTGAAGGGTGAGGTAAAAGCCTAATTCAGGGCACATAGTGGAATGCCCCATTCCAGCAAAATCTGGGCAAATATCTCTGACAAAAGTTGTTCCATGTGATGCTGGTTGCTTTGTTTGTTATAAAAAACAGAAAATGCCAGAAATACTCAGCAGCTTCTGTGGAGAAAGAAACAGAGTTAATGGCCAATGACCTTTCATCAGAATTGGCAAAAGTTAGAAATGTAATAAGCTTTAAGCAAGTGTAATGGAAGATGGTGGATAAAGAACAAAAAAGAAAGTATGTAATTGGGCAGAAGATGGAGAGATATAATGACAAAAGAGTTGGTGGTTCAGGGCCAAAGGAAATGGTAATGGAACAAATAAAGATGATTTTGTCATTCACACCTCCCCTGGACAAATCAATTGTTTCTTTAATTGTTTTATTAAGTTGTACTGCTACGGACAGGGAGAGAGGAAAACTGAATTCCTTTATTTTTCTTGTCATCTGTCCATAAACAAAGATGTTTTAATTTTTGAAATAGGTTGTGGCGTGTTTCCCCAAACCCTCTTCAAACTTATGAAATCAATTTTAAAATGACTTGTAGCAAATTCTCTTTAGAGTTAAATCAGAAGTATTGCTTATTCATACATTCAAACCCGGGGGGTGGTCATCACAACTATATACACACAGACAAGAACACAGAAGGAAGTAGGAAAGAAAAGACTTTGAGCATTAGGAATGACTTAACAAGAAGAACTAAAGATATGGATATTAATTCACATGAATGTCAGAGTCCACTGAGGATTCCTTCATGTAAGGCTTAGGCTGGTTCAGCTAACTCAAAGCAGGAGATGCAGAATTCATTTAAAGTTGGTGATGGTGAGCAAGAGGAAGTTGCTTTCCAGAGAATTGCTCCACTCTACAGTGGAGCAAGTCTACAATCTTCCAGGCTTTGAGGCAAGGTTTAGCCTTGAGGCAGGCTTTGTTGTCATCCTGGAGTCCGGCTTTGGTGTTGACAGGCTGGATGTTTAACACACCTGGGAGTCCAAGAATGTAACATTAAAACTTTCTAAAGACCAGAGGAGCTTAGGTCATGTGGATCATGTGGATTAGGTCATGTATTCAGCCTTCCGGACTGAATATTGAGTTCAACAATTTTAGATCATGAACTCTCTCCTCCATCCCCACCCCCTTTCCGATCCCCCTTTTTTCCAATAATTTATAAAGATTTTTCTTTTCCCACCTATTTCCATTATTTTTAAATGTATTTCCATCCGTTGTTTTATCTCTACCTTTTAGCCTATTTCGATCCTTTTCCCCCACCCCACCCCCCCTAGGGCTATCTGTACCTTTATTATCACATTCCTTAGATAATATCACCAGCTTCAACACCTCTTTGTCCTTTTGCCTATGACATCTTTTGGTTATCTCCACCTATCACTGGCCCTCTATCCAGCTCTACTTGTCCCACCCCATCCCCGCCCCCCCCCCACCCCCCACCCTTAAACCAGCTTATATTTCACCTCTTTTCTATTTTTCTTCAGTTCTGTTGAAGAGTCATACGGACTCAAAACGTTAACTGTGCTCCTCTCCGAAGATGCTGTCAGACCTGCTGAGTTTTTCCAGGTATTTTTGTTTTTGTTTTGGATTTCCAGCATCCGCAGTTTTTTGCTTTTATCTTAGGTCATGTGGTGTTTCCCAATGATGAGTCAGTTTCATGTAACAATCAGTTTCCATGCCTCTGGTCAAAATCCATTGTTCACCTCAGGCGATAGATGGCGGTTATTAGTGCCTCCATAGGTATAATGAGTTTTGATGGCTCTCCCTTTGTTATAAGCCCAGGCTGAGAAGACAGACCATCTGCTGTTCCTTTGTTTCTTTGATTGTAAGGATCCACACAATGATAGGTGTGAGATTCCACAAGGATGGTGTTGAGCTTTGTCCTGTAATTACCGTTGGAAGTCTCCAGAACTGTAGCCAACTTGTAAATCTTGCAAAGGTCTTAGTTTCATACCCTTACGCCCTCATCTCAATGAATTTCGGGCTCGGCACGATGCTGAACTCTTCTTCCGCCGCCTTCGTCTCCGTGCTCACTTCTTTGGGCAGGAGTCCTCTCCCCGTTCAACGGATCCTTTTACCCACCTCCAATATTCTCCCTCCACCTGGACCCCTCCCTCTGGATTCTTACCTTCTCTTGATCTTTTCATCGAGAACTGTCGGCACGACATTAGTCGTCTCAATTTCTCTGCTCCTCTCACCCACTCTAACCTGTCTCTCTCTGAACTTGCTGCACTCCGTTCTCTCAGGTCCAACCCTGACATTGTCATCAAACCCGCTGACAAGGGTGGTGCTGTTGCTGTCTGGCGCACTGAACTCTACCTCGCAAAGGCTGAGCGTCAACTCGCAGACACTTCCTCCTACCTCTCCCTGGACAATGACCCCACCATTGAACATCAAGCCATTGTTTCCAGGACTGTCACTGACCTCATCTCCTCTGGAGATCTTCCTTCCACAGCTTCCAACCTGATAGTCTCCCAACCTCGGACGGCCCGCTTCTACCTCCTACCCAAAATCCACAAACAGGACTGTCCCGGCGGACCGATCGTGTCAGCCTGTTCCTGCCCCACAGAACTCATTTCTCGCTATCTTGACTCCATTCTCTCTCCCCTTGTCCAGTCCCTTCCCACCTACATCCGTGATTCCGCTGACACCCTACATCATATCAACAATTTCCAGTTCCCTGGCCCCAGCCGCCTCCTCTTCACCATGGACGTCCAATCCCTCTACACCTCCATTCCTCACCGGGATGGCCTGGTGGCTCTCCGCTTCTTCCTCAAACAGAGGCCCGAACAATCCCCATCCACCACTATTCTCCTCCGTCTGGCTGAACTTGTTCTCACACTGAACAATTTCTCCTTAAACTCCTCTCACTTCCTCCAAATAAAAGGTGTGGCTATGGGTACCCGCATGGGCCCCAGTTATGCCTGTCTCTTTATGGGGTATGTGGAACATTCCTTGTTCCAGTCCTACTCCGGCCCCCTCCCACAACTCTTTCTCCGGTACATCGATGATTACTTCGGTGCTGCTTCATGCTCTCGTCTGGACCTGGAAAAATTTATTAATTTTGCTTCCAATTTCTACCCCTCCATCATTTTCACATGGTCCATCTCTGACACTTCCCTTCCCTTCCTTGACCTCTCTGTCTCAATTTCTGGTGATAGACTGTCCACCAATATTCATTACAAGCCTACCGACTCCCACAGCTACCTCGACTACAGCTCCTCACACCCCGCTTCCTGTAAGGACTCCATCCCATTCTCTCAGTTTCTTCGTCTCCGTTGCATCTGTTCTGATGATGCTACTTTCAAAAACAGTTCCTCTGACATGTCCTCCTTCTTCCTTAACCGAGATTTTCCATCCACGGTCGATGACAGGGCCCTCAACTGTGTCCGGCCCATCTCCCGCGCATCCACCCTCACACCTTCCTCTCCCTCCCAGAAACATGATAGGGTCCCCCTTGTTATCACCCCACCAGCCTCCACATTCAAAGGATCATCCTCCGCCATTTCCTCCAACTCCAGCATGATGCCACCACAAAGCACATCTTCCCTTCACCCCCCCGGCGGCATTCCGCAGGGATCGTTCCCTCCGGGACACCCTGGTCCACTCCTCCATCACCCCCTACACCTCAACCCCCTCCCACGGCACCTTCCCATGCAACCGCAGAAGGTGCAACACCTGCCCCTTTACTTCCCCTCTCCTCACCGTCCAAGGGCCCAAACACTCCTTTCAAGTGAAGCAACATTTCACTTGCACTTCCCTCAATTTCGTCTACTGCATTCGTTGCTCCCAATGCGGTTTCCTCTACATTGGAGAGACCAAACGCAGATTGGGTGACTGCTTTGCAGAACACCTTCGGTCTGTCCGCAAGCATGACCCAGACCTCCCTGTCGCTTGCCATTTCAACACTCCACCCTGCTCTCATGCCCACATGTCCGTCCTTGGCTTGCTGCATTGTTCCAGTGAAGCTCAACGCAAACTGGAGGAACAGCACCTCATCTTCCGACTGGGCACTTTACAGCCTTCCGGACTGAATATTGAGTTCAACAATTTTAGATCATGAACTCTCTCCTCCATTCCCATCTCCTTTCCGATCCCTCCCTTTTTTTTCCAATAATTTATATAGATTTTTCTTTTCCCACCTATTTCCATTATTTTTAAATGTATTTCCATCCATTGTTTTATCTCTACCTTTTAGCCTATTTCGATTCCTTCACCCCACTCCACCCCCACTAGGGCTATCTGTACCTTGCTCGTCCTGCTTTCTACCCTTAATTAGCACATTCCTTAGATAATATCACCACCTTCAATACCTCTTTTTCCTTTTGTCTGTGACATCTTTTGGTTATCTCCACCTATCACTGGCCCTCTATCCAGCTCTACCCCCCACCCCCCTTAAACCAGCTTATATTTCACCTCTCTTCTATTTTTACTTAGTTCTGTTGAAGGGTCATGCGGACTCAAAACGTTAACTGTGTTCCTCTCCGCAGATGCTGTCAGACCTGCTGAGTTTTTCCAGCTATTTTTATTTTTGTTTTGTAAATCATATGACCTGAAGCAGCCATGTTTTTGGTTCAACAAAGTCCATCTCTTAAATAAGCAGAAAGTAAGGTTTGATTTACAGTTTCTGATCTCTTTCTTGTCTTAAGGATACGACAGTATTTCTAACTATTCCCAGTTCTGATAAATAATCATTGACCTGAAAATTTAGCTCCATTTCCCTCTCCACCAAAGCTGCCAGACCTGCTGAGTATTTCCAGCATTTTCTGTTTTTATTTCCGATTTCCAGCATCTGCAGTGTTTTGCTTTGCTTCCTATTATTGGTTTATTTTGTTCAACTCTGTTGCAAAGCTATTTTCAGTGAATGTTCAACTATAGCAATGCCCCCTTTAACATCAGTAACCCTACTCCTTAGCTGTCAAGCATCTGAGTCCAAAGGCTGTGAAGTCAAGAAGGAGGAAACACCCTGGAAACATAGAAAATTTACTGCTCAGCATTTGATACATTTCCTATTGTAGTGATGCTTTAACAAGGGGTTGATAACAAGGGGTCAATTATGAGAAGGAGCAGGAAGAGGAAGTAGAAGAGACAGAAGGGGAAATAAGCAACTCTAGTGCAATCTCAATGACTTGGGGCTGAATTTTATTAGCTGATGTGGGGATGAAGAACGAGTCTCGAGCCCACAATTGCCAGCAGCAGGAACCGCTCGCCAGTTTTACCACAGGCTTCATTGGTTACCTGTGAGCCTGCTGTCCAACTAAGGAGAGTGGGCGGGCTCCTGATGCTGCTGACCCAATCACAGGGCCAGGAGGGGTGGTCATTGCTGAGGTCTGTAAGAGATCTCGGGATCACCGACAGGTAAGTTGAATTTTTAAAAAAATTTCCCGGGGCTGAGGTTTTGAGGGGAAATCCCCCAGCGAAGGTTGTTGGGGCCACAGATGCTGCCTTCCCTGCCCATGACCTCTTACTTGGCCTGTGAAGCCTCCCCCAACCAACCCCCACCACCAACACCACCCCCCCCCCCACCACCCCCAACATTGGGAAGCTGCCTCCATTTAGCTGGCAGCTGCTCCATGTGTTGGGAAGTCACCCTGCCATTGGCAAAATTCCAACTGCACAATAAAATGGTCCTTGATGGGGCCTGAAAATTGGTTCCCCGTTTCCTTGCAGTGGGAAGCCTGTCAGCTGCCAGTCCCTCTATTAGTGAAATGCCCCGATGGCCGGAACACATCAGGGAGCTGATCAGAAACGGTTCTCCATGATTTTATCACCAATACCACTTCCCCCATCCTCCCTCCCCACCCTGGAACCATCTTTCCTGTCTCCTGGGGGCAGCCCTGGATATCTCTATTGATTCTACTAAAAAGGAAAATTTGGTTGCTTCTGGTCTACAGATTCCTAATTATAATTGTGACTGATAATAATTCCTCACTGAATTTTATTCTTATTTTTACCCAGTATTACCAATTACTGCCCCATCAGTCTATTGTCGATCATCAGCAAAGTAATGGAAAGTACGGTCAACAGTGCTATCGAGCAGCATTTACTCAGCAATAACCTGCTCACTGCTGATCAGTTTGGGTTAAGCCAGGGCCACACAGCTCCTGACCTACTTACAGCCTTAGTCCAAATATGGACAAAAGGGCTAAACTCAAGAGCTGAGGTGAGAGCCCCTTTGACACCAAGGCAATCTTTGACCGAGTTTGGTATCAAGGAGCCCACCAAAACTGAAGCCAATGGGAATCAAGGGAAAAGCTCCCCATTGGTTGGAGTCATACCTAGCACAAAGGAAGATGGCTGTGGTTGTTGGAGGTCAATCATCTCAGTCCTGGGACACCGTTGCAGGAGTTCCTCAGGGTAGTATCCTAGGTCCAACCATCTTAGGCTGCTTCATCAATGACTTTCCTTAATTAAAAGGTAAGAAGTGGGGATGTTTTCAGATGATTGAACAATGTTCAACACCATTCACGACTCCTCAAGTATTGGAGCCATGTCCAAATGCAGCAGGATCTGGACAATATCCAGGTTTGGGCTGATAAGTGACAAGTCACATTCGTACCACACAAGTGTCAGGCAATGACCATCTCCAACAAGAGAGAATATAACTATCTCCTCTTGACATTCAATGGCATTATCATTGCTGAATTCCTCACTATCAACATCCGGGGGGATTACCATTGACCAGAAACTGAACTGGACTTGCCATATAAATACTGTGGCTACAAGAGCAGGTCAGAGGCTAGGAATCCTGTGGTGACTAACTCACCTCCTGATTCCCCAAAGCCTGTCCACCATCTACAAGGCACAAGTCAGGAGTGTGATGGAATACTCTCCACTTGCCTGATTGAGTGCAGCTCCAACAACACTCAAGAAGCTTGACACCATCCAGGACAAAGCAGCCATTTGATTTGCGCCCCATCCACAAACATTCACTCCCTTCACCACTGACGCACAGTGGCAGCAGAGTGTACCATCTATAACATGCACCGCAGCAACTCACCAAGGCTCCTTCGACAGCACCTTCCAGCCTGTGACCTTTACAAGACAGCAGATACATGGGTACAGTGTACCTACACTACATGGGGAAAAGTCCCCCCCCCACCCCACCATTATGGGGGCAAGTGCAAGACTGGGCGTGGGCGGCGCACCTCTGATTTATGCCCCTGATTGGGGGTGCCCCGCCATTTTACCAATTAAGGCCCGCCCAACGTGACATCCACCAGGAAGTGCTCTGTGCTCCCTGTGTAGGTGGTGGGGGGTGGGGGTGGTATTCCCTCAGCCGGGAGAGCACACAGATCTCCCTGAGGCTAAGTGCTGCCTCAGGGAGATCAGCTCTGTTTAAAACTTCTAATACACATGTTTAAAAATTTTCCCTGCCACGTCCCCTCATGTGACACTGTCACGTGAGTTGGGACATGTCCATAAGTTTTATTGAAACCTTTCTTAAAAATTTAAATACCCTCATGAAACCTCATCCCGCCTGTGGATGAGGTTTGATGCTTTTTCTGAAGCCCGCCAGGGCTCCCGGCCTGCCCACCAACCTTCAGGTTGGACTGACAGGTCCATTAACGACCTTAATTAGTTTTTCTATGGCCTCAATTGGCCGTCGACAGGTTGGCGGACGCACAGCTGACTTGGCTGCGCTCCCGCTGACCTGAAAATGGAAATGACGCGGGGTGATGTTGAGAGTTCCACCCGATGTCACCCTGCGTCATTTTACGTGTCGGCGAGCGGGCCCTGCCTCCCCGCTCGCCGACCGGAAGTTCCTGCCCATGGACTGCAGCGGTCCAAGAAGGCCACTCACCACCACCACATCTCAAGGGCAATTAGGGATGTGGCAATAAATGCTGGCCTAACCAGCGATGCCCACATACGTGAACAAATTTTAAAAAATTCTACTTCTAAAGGTCTAAAATTGGAGCTCTCATACACTAAACCTCACCTTCTCTGCTTGTGAATGACTGCAGTAGATTCCTAGCATAATTGCCCCAGAAAAGAAAAATCTATAGTGGCACCATTTTCAACATTTATAGCTTGAGGTCTTTGACAATGTGAAATACAGAAACAAAATAACTCTGCAGGAAACAACACTCAAAACATTTTCACCAAAAATAGGAGCTGATGGGCTCTCATCTGCACCAGTGTTGAATGCAAGCCCCTCCCTGCCCCCAACCACCACCCTTGCTAACTACCCAAAGGATTTAAACACCGCACTGCTTCCCCAACAAGCAGCAACATGTCTGAACACAGCAGCCGTTCGCATGGGGGTTGTCCTCAGTTGTCACCATGCACATTTCAAAAATATCATAGTCCGTCTACATTTCACTAAGTGAATCGTACTAAAATCCTCTTTGGAGACCTTCTAGGATCGTTGATGCTGTACTCCATCATTGAGTTGGGCAAAGCTGTTTCTCAACTCAATTTATCCATCTTTGCTCCATATCCCTTGATACACTTGCCTAATAGAAATTTATCAATCTCAACATTGAAAGCTTTAACTATCCCAGCATCCACAGACCTTTGGGACAGAGAATTCCAGATTTTTATTAACCTTCTTTGGCATAAGGAAACCAGATGTTATGATGGGCAAGAGCCAGAATTGGGAGGGCGTAGGTCAAATTGTAAAGGACTCATTCATCCAAAACTATCTGGTGATCCCTCAAAGGACAAAAAGAGTTGGATCATTCAACCCCTAGATTCTTAAATCATTTGTTAGACGTTGACTCCACACTGAAGTAAATATTGTTCATCGGTATTGCAGCTCTGTAGAAAGGTCGTTTGAAGCATTGTACATGAATCTTCCCTTTTTATCATGACTTTTCAGACTATTTTCCAACGTTCTCTCCTCCTAAAGCTTCCACTAGTGCTAACAGTCATCTTGCACCTCACCCTAAATAACTTTCCTTCAAGTGTGAGCTTAGCTAATAAGTGTAGGCTATTGACTTTTCAAAAAGAGTCACTGGATATGATCAGCAGCATCATCGACATCTCCTCCCTTAGCCCAGGGACTAACTGCTGGTTAATTGTAGTGCCCCAACAGTTGCTCGGAGCGACATTAGCTAACTCAGTACAAACTGGAAACAAGACCTGGGATTTTCTTGTCAGTTTGGATCAGTTTTGCACTGAGTGCTGCCTTTAACTACCAGGCCAGCAGAGGACTTTCATGTTGCCCCTTCCATAAATAGATTTCAACAACTTCTCATTTTTAAAAAATCCATTCATGGGCTGTGGGCATCACTGACTAGGCCAGCATTTATTGCCCATCTCTAATTGCCCTTTCAGAGGGCATTTAAGAGTCAACCTGTGGGTCTGGAGTCACATGTCGGCCAAACCAGGTAAGGACAGCAGATTTCCTTCCCTAAAGGACATTAGTGAACCAGATGGGTTTTTACAACAATCGGCAATGGTTTCATGGACTTTTGATCCCAGATTTTTATTGAATTCATATGCCACCATCTGCCATGACAGGACTTGAATCCAAGTCCCCAGAACATTACCTTGGGTTATTAGTCCAGTGACAATACCATTACACCATTGCCTCCCCAAATGCTATGACCTTGAGGAGAAGACAGTCCTGAATGTTTGCTTCCATTTCTGTTAATTAGTCACTGCAGCATCAGTGGAAGTTTAAATTATACTTGAAAAGAGGGACAGTTAGACAAGGAACAGGTTTCCAACATTATCTTTAATAAATTCAATATGTCAGTGGTTCTCAAACTTTTTCATCCGTGGACCATCTACCAGCCCTACCCGCCCTCTTTTGCTTGTGGCTGCAAAGTAAAACTCTTCAGAGTTACGGAAACTATAAATATTCCACAGCTTTTTCACTCCTGTTTGCAGTAATTTTTAAAATTAATGTCATAAGTAAATTATTAATTCACACCAGGAACAAAAAGTATAGATATTTTCATATTATAAACATTAATACTATAAGAGAACATGTTTATTTGAAACATTCTGGTATGTGTTACAAAATCATCACCATAATCTTTCTATTCTGCATCCATACTAATCAAACAAAAGCAACAGTAAAATAAACTTGTTTATAAAACTATATTGTTTTTGTTTGCCTTATGACGACTGATGCCACGCACACGGAAGCCAGTCTGGCTGCATCATGTCCCGCGAGTGATGGGGGTTGAGGGTTCTGGCCTGTTCTCTCACATAGCCTCTGTTGTGGCTCCGTCGGGTCAGCGACTTGCATTTTGGACCAGCCCGCAAACCACCTGGAGGTTCCTCGTGGATCACACTTGGAGAACCACTGCAATATATATCGTGTACTTTTCTATGATGTAGCAATACTCAATTTCTCCAGATACTCTGACTGTCACTTGTGCCTAGCAGACACGCTCTAACCATCCACTTGACCAGCTGACTTGCTTGATGTGCCAAAAGTGATCCCTTCAGAATGTTTCCATTCAGCAGAAAAGAGAAAGCAATCAGTTTTCCCTTTCAGTAATATACCAGCTGGGAGAGGAAATAAAAGAGATTTGGACCCAATTCTGTTGAATTTGTGTAAAACTGAATGAGAGAAAGTTTGGCCAGGAATTTATGGCCCCACTGTGGTGTGTCTACCCCTGGCAGATGTGGCGAGCTACTTAAATCTCCATTCAGTTCGGCGGGACTGTAATATCCTGCCTGGCGGGAGGGCCATAAAATCCTGGCCTTTGTGTAGTTTTCAAATATTCCATAGTCGCAGGTTTCTGCTGACGACATTTACCCCAAGTCAGTTTTCAAGTCTAGCAAGATGCTGCTGCACACCTGCTTTCCTCTCCCCCAACAACAGCCTGCATCTACATCAGGCCTTTAACATAGTAAAACATCCCTAAGTGTTTCACTGAAATAAAATTTGACACAGAGCCACATAAGAAGATATTAGGACAGATGGTCGGAAGTTTGATCAAAGAGGTGTAGGTTTTAAAGAAGTGAGGCAGAGAGGTTTAGGGCGGGAATTCCAAAACTTAGGACCTAGGCAGCTGGAAGCACAGCCACCAATGGTGGAGCAATAAAAATCAGGGACGTGCATAATATTCCCAGTGAATTTTCCTGCATTAACAATTTCATGTTGCAGAATTTCTATTGCAGTCCATCAGACATCCATTCATTTAATCCATTGATTTTTAAATTATAATGGCTTAGAGTCCGGCTGGATCACAGCTGCTCTTACACTGCTCAGTAGGATTCAGTTAATATGGCCTCCCATGCTTGTGGTTAGTTAGTATTCAATGCCTGACATACGCCTACACACCATGTGGGGAGATTACCTTTATGAGTAACCTTCTCACCATTCCTTCTTTTACTCAGTACAGAGAAGAAGGTCGCACAGCATTGTAAATCAAATCACTTTGTTACAGTTAGAAGAATATTTTTGCTGCAATTATCACCATAAATACCTACATGCTTTAATTTATATAGAAACAAAGAGAATTGGGACTACAGGTACATACAATGCTAAGGAAGAGTCACTAAAAGCTACGGTAATGTTAGAGTTCTCACTCACTCACTTTTCCAGAACTGCTTCATCCAATTCAGGGTCACAGGGAGCCAGAGTCTATCCCGACAGGCAATGCGCACAGTACACCTACCTAGGACAGGATAGCAGTCATAGGGCACACACTCACATGCACATGCACAAGGGGACAGTTTACCACAGCCATAACCAGCACATCTTTGGATGGTGGGAGGAAACCAGAGCACCCGGCAAAAACCCACGCAGACAAGGGGAGAACGTGTAAGCTCCGCACAGGCAGACACCCGACGTCAAGATCAAACCCGAGTCCCTGGGGTTGTGAGGCAGCAGTGCTAACCACTGCACCACCGGGCCGCCAGCATAGAGTTCTATTTCAGCAAAACAGATAATTACATCAAATTATGTTGCGTCTAAAGCACAGAGACAGGCCATTGAGTTCAACTGGTCCATGGCAGCCCTTATGCTGCATGTGAGCCTTCTCCCACCCTCCTTATCTCAGCCTATCAACGTATCCTTTGGTTCATTGCACCCTCATCTGGCTATCTAGTTTCTCCTTATAGAATTATTCCTGGAGAGTTCAACATGTGACCTGTCCCATCTAGCCAAGCAACCTCGTTCCCCCCATCTCCAATAACTAATAAACAGTGTTCAAAGAAGAAATGACAACAACTTGTTTTGAATGCTTCGATGGTTTTTCACCTGGGTTGCTCGCAGCAATGGTCAAAAGTTTGGCCCAATTCCTGGAAACCCCAGGACAATCCTGGAGGGTTGGCAAACCTAGACTAAGTGGTTCTTTCTTTCCCCAAAATACACTTTGTTCATAATTTTTAAAAAAAATTATTCATTTATGGGATGTGGGCTTCGCTGGCTGGGCCAGCATTTATTGCCCATCCCTAGTTGCCCTTGAGAAGATGGTGGTGAGCTGCCTTCTTGAACCGCTGCAGCCCATGTGGTGTAGATACATCCACAGTGCTGTTAGGGAGGGAGTTCCAGGATCTTAATCCAATTTGTAAACAGTTCAAATTTGCCATCACTGAAAGGACAAAGCAGATCAGTTTCTTTCAATGTAGTATGTGGCATTCTGAGATGCCTCACTATGCTTGCAATTACATTATATTTACAGTGTACATTTCTATTTTCTGTTGCATACAACCCGAGGGATTGTACACACTTTCTAGCCCCTCAGTGTACTAAGGTGGAAGGGCCTTTGAACCGGACTTTCCCCATTGAGCCTTTGCGGCAGCTGCCCCAAGCTTTAGTCTGATGAAAGATCATCAACTTGAAACAGTAACTCTGTTCCTCTTCAAAGATGCTGCCTGACTTGCTTAGTATTTCCAGCATTTTCTGTTTTTGTTTATAGTATTATTTTGATTTTGCTTTAGTGTTCCCCTCGTCATATAATCTTGGACCTTAGAATGGGTCAGTCTGCAACACTCAGCCGTTGACAGCTCTTTGCACTGGAAGACCAGCAGGTTTCAGGGAAAGACAGAAAAGAGGAGATTCCTCCAGCAGTAGTGGACATCACACAGGGGAAAACCCCAGAACACCTGCTTTTCCTGGCCTCCACTTCACATATATGTCTCCATAACTTGGACCTTCCTGCTAACTGAGGACATCTTAGTGATTCCAATTTTTCTGTTTACTACTCTCCTGTGGGGCGGAATTTTACGCAGGTGGAATTTTATGGTCCTGCCGAAGTCAAGGGACTTTTGAAAGGCACGCCATATTTTATGGCCCCACCCCCGCCGCTTCAGAGCTGTAAACTTCCGCCCATGGTTTTCTTACTGTTCCTGATCTGGGGAGCATGCTGGTGTTGCATAATTTCTCTCATTATTCGTAACCTGTAGTAACCTGATGTGTAATATACATTTAAGGAAAATGTATAATGGAAGGTCACATGATCGTATTATCCAATAGCAGAGTAATGTGGGCTACCTTAGCAGTCCGTAGTCAGCAGGAGAAGTCTGGAGTTAGAGTCTGTACTGTAGAGACAGGGTTTGAGTTGTAAGCACAGGAGTGTGACTGATGAGTTCCTTTGTAAATAAATAGAATGTGTTCTACCTAAGAACTGTCTGCTGATCTCCTCTGTCTATGGTACCAACTGGGCCATCCCGAAACAAGTGTGAAATCCGGATTTGTTAGTCCTACTAAACTAAGGACCAAGACCCAGCATAACCTTATCTAGATTATTCTTCTGGCCTGTAGACTTGTTTCCTGCCAGGAAGCAGCTTGACATTCCCACTACATTGTGATCTTCTGAAGCCAATTGTTGACCTGCTGATCTGAGCTCTTAAACCCAGATAACTGAAAGAAACAAGAAATAGATTGACATGATGTGCCAACCACACAGCTCCTATTTAAAGCCTGGTCTATTGCGGCATAAAGTCAGAATTGAAAATGTGCAGTGGCAATTAACACTTCTACTGGCGTTTGATGAATAAAGTAAAATTTATTTAGTTGAGTGACGTTAACCTGTCATCAGTCGCAGGTCATTTCAGATCACAGTTTTCCCAGGCACTTTCATGTGGCAAATGTGGAGAATTCTGTGCAGTAAAATTTGATTTTCCAATTTATTGGAGTTTAACAGTAGAATTTCTGCAGTGGTAATTCTAATACTAAAATACAATACCATTTTATCCTTCTACCTAAAAGGTCATTAGAACTATCAAATTGTCTATGGTCATGATTTACCTTGGATTTGGCACCTTATCAGATTAACTTTGGTCTAATGTCTACAGTTTACTGCCCAGTATAATGGGCAGAAAGAAGACACTTACATCAGCACTAAGATAAAAGCAAAAAACTGCGGATGCTGGAAATCCAAATCAAAAACAAAAATACCTGGAAAAACTCAGCAGGTCTGGCAGCATCTGCGGAGAGGAACACAGTTAACGTTTCGAGTCCAAATGACCCTTCAACAGAACTAAGGAAAAATAGAAAAGAGGAGAAATATAAGCTGGTTTAAGGGGGGGGTGGGAACCCTCTATCCAGCTCTTCTTGTCCCACCCCCCCTCCCTTAAACCAGCTTATATTTCACCCCTTTTCTATTTTTCCTTAGCTCTGTTGAAGAGTCATGCGGACTCGAAACGTTAACTGTGTTCCTCTCCGCAGATGCTGCCAGACCTGCTGTGTTTTTCCAGGTATTTTTATTTTTGACTTACATCAGCACCGTCTTTAACTGCTGGCCCCATGAGGACCATTCCACCAGAAACCATTCTTTCAAAGGGAGCTTTTGGAGTTAATTTGATGAACAATTTTCGCAAGTCACTGGCTATGGGGGTCACTGAGCCATTCAGATCAAGCACTAGCCGTTCATCTCCACTTGATCTCGTGTTATCTCAGGTAAATTAAAAAAAGGATTTAGGGAAAGAAAGAAGGAAAGGGACCCATTTATAATGCATCGTCATGTCAATGAAACATCTCAAAGTGCTTCACTTTTTTTCGAGTGTAATGACAGGAATAGTAGTGGTTCGTTCAAGCCCATCAAACAAGCCCATTAATTAGAACATAACTGATCTGTACTTCAATTCCATTTATCTGCTTTGGATCTATATCACTTGATTCCTTTTGCCTAACACAAATCTGCCAATCTCAGTACTGAACATTTCAATTGACCCAGTGAAGCATCAAGGGGATTTGGGTGTCCATGTTCACAAATCACTAAAAGCTACTGCACAGGTGCAAAATGTAATCAAAAAGGCTAATGGAATGTTAGCCTTTCTCGAGGGTTTTGGAATTCAAAAGTGAGGAAATGATGCTTCAGTTGTAACTGGTTACAAGACTTGGCTGGACCGCATCTGGAGCATTGCATTCAGTTTTAGCCGCCAAACCTTAGGAAAGATGTATTGGTCTCCGAAGAGGCACGGTGCATTCCCCAGCATAACAGGGCACGAAAGGTTAAAGTATGAGGGCAGGTTGCATAAACTTTGTTTATATTCGCTTAAGGTTAGAAGGCTGAGGGGTGATCTAACTGAGGCCTTAAAAATGATTTAAGAGACTCAAGAGGGTAAATGCAAAGAAACTATTTCCTCTGGTGAGGAAATCCCGAACAGTGGACACAATCTTAAAATTAGAGCTACCCCATTCGGTGAAACCACAAAGCAGTTTGTTTTTTCACATAAAGGTTAGTGGAAATTTGTAATTCTCTGTCCCAAAAGGCTGCATATGCTGCAGCAATTGAAATTTTCATGACTGAGATCAACAGACTTTAGTTGGGTGAGGGGGCATCATGGGACACAGAACAAAGGTGGGTAGATGGAATTGAGGTACAGGTAAAGCATGACCCAACTGAATAGGAACAAGCTCGAGGAGGTGACAGCCCTATTCCTGTTCTTATATTTTTATGACACCCAGCTTTCTCTACCACCTCTCTTCAGCCCCCACTAACTCTGTGTTGTCTAACTGCTTGTCCGATATTCGTTCTATTCATCCTTGGATAAGCTGCAATATATTCCAGTGAAACGTTGAGAAAACTGAAGCCATTGCCTTTGACCCCTGCCACAGTTTTTGACCCCTTCACTATCAATTCTACCTCCTTTTCTGGCTCCCATCTCAGGCCGAAGCAGACAGTTCATAATCTCTGTGTCCTATTCAACCCTGAGTGGAGCTCCTGACCCTGTATCCCCTCAATCACAAAAACAGCCTAATGCCACTTCAGTGACTACAACCCTTTCAGCTGTGCTTCAACTACCTGCCAATGAAAGCTTCATATTTCTTTATCACCACCAGCCTCAGTGATTATAATGTTCCCTGGGGGTGCTCCTACGCTCCAATTTCCTTAAACCTCAGTTCATCCAAAGCATTACTGCCTATATCCTAATCTGCATCACGCCCCAGCTCCTGGTCTGCAGTCGCTTCCAGTTCCCCAATATCTCAGATTTAAAGTTCCCATCCTAGTGTTTAAATCTCTTCATCCTCTGCCCCCTCTCTGTCTCTATTAGTTCCTACAGCCCGACAAACTCATCCACGCTCAAGTGTTTCCGTTCCTTTGTACATTTCCTCCAACCGATGCCAAATCCCGGCAGCTGCCTGGAGATGGCTTGCCAGTGGCTGCCTGGGACGGCCCGCAAGCCCTCTTATACTTAGCCCAGCATCAGAGCGCCTTGGCCTCAGGGCCACAGCTGCAGGTGCAGGCCCTCCTGGGAAGGGCTCCCACCTCCACACTGGTGGCCTGGCAGCTGTAGCCACAAATAGTTTTAAAATTTTAACATATCTTCCCAGAGAGCCTCCATCTTGAGGTGACCTCATATTCTCCTGCACCCACCTTGCCCAGTCGGCAGGACAAGGCTATGGGCCCTCCAATAGGGCCAGCCATGGGCTTGTGCTGCTCAAGGCTGGCGTTCTGGGGGCAGCTCTTAACTGACCACCTCCGTTAAGATCATGCAGGTGGGCAACTTGTCATTACCAGCGGTGTCAGAACCCGCTTTTGTTCCCGACCTCATGAAATCTTCACAGGTGGTCAGATTTGGCCCACAGTGTCTCAATTCAGGATTACGTTTGTTGCAATTTGCCAGGCATCCTTAAGGGGCAGAAGTTCAATCCACTTCCTATGTGGGCCCTGATATAGAGGAAGTGGAATTAAAGGGAGAAATCTTGCACGTTGGGAAATTTCTTGACCACAGCCTTCATTCTGCACAGGTGATCTGGACCAGCTTACTGATCTGAACCAGGGCAAATAGAGGGATCAGCAGGGTATCCAGACCGGAAAGGTGGCGGGGGGTGGGGGGGGGCGGGGGTAGGGGGAGCAGTGTGGGTCAGCTGCAGTTGGAAGACCCCAGGAATGCAGCCACTTCTATTGACCTTGTTAGGCAATGGGGCAATCAGTGGGGACAGCTTGAACAGGCGCAGAGATGATATCTGTGCCATACAGCTGCTCTTGAAATTCCTGGTCCCATGTTGTTTCTGTAGGTGTTGCAAACAATAGCTTTGTGCTGCTCTTCTCACAGTCGTGTGAACCTTTTGAGTTTGAGTGCCAGCACTGCGTGTCAGTGTAACAGAGCAATTTTGCTGATACCAACAAGTGCCTGTCAAAATAGAAACTGCCCCAAGCTTCAAGGCGCTTATATATTGCTGATCCTTATTCCATTTGCTACAGTATATTAACTGAGGTGGTCGCGAATGTCCAGACAATATAATTGCCGGGAGCATGGGAAAGTGTCACTCATCAACAACCCAAGTGGATCCAGAGTCCTCCAAAGCACAGGAGCAGCAGTACTTCTTACAGCATTACTGTTTGTGACAAGCTAATGATTTGATTGCTTTCTGAGCAGTCCTGTTTCAGGCATTCTGCTCAAAAAAAGTGAGCAAATAATTTTTGTTTCCTTCCCTTTCATTTCATCTCCATGGCTACCTGCCTTGAGGTAAAACTATTAGACAAACATTTTATTTGCTTTTTTGCTAAGTATGCAATGTGGTGTCATGTACTTTGTTCAAATTCATCATTGCTTTCCAAAATCACCAGTATATGATCTGTGTAACACATTATTGTGACTTATCCCATACGTCTGGGGTGATGAAGGCATTAAGTATAAAGAAAGTTGAATGAATGAAAGCCTATCGCTCACTCTCTGGGTGGTGTCCAGTCCAGCTTTGGGGGGGAATTTTACAGCCCCAGCGCGGTGAGGGTGGGGCCATAAAATACGATGAGCCATTCAAAAGTCTATTGTCGTTGGTGGGACAAGAAAATCCCACCGGCAGGAGAGGGTGTAAAGTTCCACCCTTGAATATTTCTTTCCAGCCGTACTCCCAGTATCAGTGAGAATAAAAATAAATGCACCTTTGCAAATCACTTCAGTCACATACTTCAAAAGGGTAAAGTATATTAAAAATATCCAAAAAACAAGAACTTTATAGGCATCCAAGTATAGAACGGCTCACACTTTCACTCCTGGGCTGGGTGTATTGGCCACCTGCAGTTGAGATTGTTCGGGGGTGGGGGGGGTGCGGGCAGTGGTGCGGGGGGTGGGGGGTTGGGGCAGGCTATATAGCGGGGCCTGCCGCTGCGGGATGAGTGCAGAGGCTGACGGATGCAGAGACAGGCTGGGCGGAAGGCCTGGTTCTGTGCTCCGGCACTTTGTTTAAGCTATTTTTAAAAATATTAAAACAATAAATGGCCCTCCAGCCCTCCCCCCTCACCTCTCTCATACCCCCACACACGCATCATGTCCCATCCGTGCCAACCTATGCCATCTCATGGCCCCCTCACCCCCATGGTCACTCATATCCCCTATGCCCCCTATGTCCACATGGCCCTTTATAGCCCTTATGCTAACCTAGTGCCAACTCATGCCAGCCCATGCTCCCACCCACCACCCTTTGCCGTTACCCTCTCCATGCTAACTCATGCAGCATCCTTTGATAGTTCTTTGACAGCTTGATAGTTCTTTGATAGCTTGGACAGCTTTGACAGTTCCTTGACAGCCTCGACAGTTGCAATGAGTTTATGCATGTTTTATGCACATTCATGTTTACACTTAACAATCCCAAAGGGTACCTTACCTATCCCAAAGGTGTCCCAGGACCATATCCAAAGCGGTACTTTACCTCTCCAAAGTGGTACCTTGACTATCCAAACAAATCCACCAAGTTCCACCTCTTACCTGGTCTGATCTGCACACTGTAGATTTCACACTCCTGGCCTACCAAGTATCGCTTCAATGGAGGCGGCTGGTGATTTAAATGGCCAGCTGCCTCCATAAACCATGCAAGCACAAACAGCGGCCCGGTTCCAGCCCTGCTCCTCTCTGTCGTAGTGAAAACCTGGTCCAGCCTTTGACTGATTGATCAGGGAAGATGGTATTCCTGTCCCCGGATTGCCACTCCCCCAGAGTAAACCCATATCTGTTGACATCTTTACCAAGCCAAAATGTTTTGAGGTTACTTTGGAGTCCACTCGTTGAGAGAGCCTCACCTGCACTATGGTTTGTTGTATAGCAACCACTCTGGGCCCTCCAACTGCAAAGGCTCCTACAAGCACTTGGCACATCATAACATTCAAGGCTATGGGCCAAGTGCTGGTAAATGGGATTAGGTAGGTAGGTTAGGTGTTTCTCACGTGTCGGTGCAGACTTGATGGGCCTCTTCTGCACTGTGATTCTGTGATCCTGTGAAATCTCAGTCCAAGATGGTCTTAGCATTCGTGTGAGGCTGTGACCCATCATTGTGGACACCCCAGCCCGTGTGAGCATCTTTCCTGCCTGGACCCTGCAGAGGCCTTTTAGAGCTGCTGATGCTTCACATGGATAGCCTCACAGTCCTTGGCACGGTCCAGCACACAGGCCCATTCTACTCTCTCTCACAACATACACTAAATACCCAATCCTTCAATGATGTCCAGTGCACTTTATGCAAGGTCTACTGCCAACCTTGATAAGGAGACGAGCAGGCCAAACACATCTCCAAGTGAGGTCTGACGAAGGTTTCAGTCGACTGCACACACAGCTCTTAAATCCTACACTCAAATCCCCCTTGCAGTCAAGGCTAACTTGTCCGTTGTCTCCTTATGTGGTGAAGTGGAGTACCATGTACCTTTAAGAGGTAGTGGACTAATCATGTGACAGTACCGACCAATCACTGTGCAGCGTGGGCTGCTGGTTAACTGGAAGTCTGAAGCTGGAGGTGGTTGTGGGAGCACACAAAGATTTAGTGCTCTGCCTTCTGTTGTAATAAACAATCACAATTTGTTCTTATGTCTGTATCTCTATTATTGATAGCAAGCATCAACTAACAAGTGTGTATAAAGGCAATTCAAGTTTACACGACTAGTGAACTCATAGACTCAAGACATAAAACCTTACTTGCAGCCTTTATCTGCATGTTACCTCAAAATGACAAATCACAAAGGAAGGCCATTAGTGATTGGACGTGACCACCAAAACTTCCTCCAGACAGGTAGGGCAGCCTCTGGTTTTCCACTGTTAGTAATACAGTGTAGAACCTCACTCTCCCAGCCCTGAAAACTGCATCGACTGTGTTATTTGTCACTCACAGCAGATTTTATTCTCCCTGAGTATGTAGGATATCCACCCACATCTCACATAAGGGCAACAGCAACAGGAGACGCGATGCCCTTGGGAAGTGGGGTGGGGGGGGCAAGAGCAGCCCTGCCACTGAATATGGTGCACAAGCATTCAGCGTGGGGGGGTAGGGTGGGTGAGGGAAGTGGCCACACATTCGGGAAACCTGTATAAAGTGACCATTCCTCTGCATCTGAGACAGTTCAGGCACAGACACACTGATATGATTGAGGTTGGGCTCCCAGCTTATCTGCCTACCCAACTGACGCAGGTGTACCAACATGCCACCAAGTGCTCCAGAGCTTTTACCACCTGCACGTTCCCCTACCCACCCCAAATCACCGCCCCACCCCCCCACTTCCCCCCCCCCACCCCCCCCCACCCAACCCCAAAACCCCCGGCACGGACTGCAAATTCATGAGCATTTCAGTGGACTGCAGCACTATTGGATGACTGGGCACGTTGTACAATCTCCTTGATAAACCTGGCCAGGGGGCAGTCACTGCTGGAGGTGCTCATAGCCCATGGCAATGTCATCAACCCGGTTTGGACCAGTCTCCCCCATGGTTCAAGCTAACAGTGCAGCCTTGCAGTGTGGGTTAGGAGAATGCCTGTGCCTGAGCTGAGAGCACAGCCTGCCGTCCAGAGCAAAGCTGCTGCCAATCGGTCAGGTGGAGTGGGGCGGAGGTGGGTGGGGTTTTGGGCAGCCATGCAGTGCACTAATCTCTGGCCATCCAAGTGGTGGCCAGCAGTCTCTGGGAAGCCTTAAGGGGCTGTCACACTTAACCAGGACAGGTTCTTAGTACACCCATGCTAACCACATGTCTCTCTCTTTCGTCCTGCAGGAGGAGTACATCAGGATCATGGAACCTGGTGAAATAGCTGTATGCCTGATGGCCTAAAAAACGTGATGACGATGGAGAAGAGAGTGACTGAGGGTCCTGGTTGGGCAGAGGGAGGAGCAGCAACCTCAGGAAGAAGGAGCGGCTGGGGCTCCTGCACATGACATCCAAGAGCAACAGTGAGTCATCGCAGGCCGGTGCCTAGTGACTCTCTGGGTCTATCGACACCGCCTTTCATTCCTGCAGATGACCATGGACCAGTGTCGCTGAAGACTGCGCCTGTCAAGGGAACTGGTCGCTCACATCTGCCACCTGCTGCAGCACTTGGCACCCTGGGGACATGGAGGGCATCCACTGCCAGTGGCCATGAAATGGGCAGTGGTGCTCAATTTCTATGCCATAGGCTCCTTTCAGGGCTCCACGGGTGACCTCAGTGGGATATCACAAGTCTCCACCCACAAATGCATCCATGAGGTCACGGATGCCATCTTTGCGAGGGCACACAGCTTTGTGCATTTCACCCGGGACCAGGACAGCCAGGATGCAAGAGTAATTGGATTTGCCCAGATCTCCAGTTGCCCGCAGGTACAGGGTACGATTGACTGGTCTCATGCGGCACTCAGATCTCCATCGCACCACACGGTCAACTATGTCAACCACAACAGGTTCCATTTGCTGAATGTGCAGCTGATGTGCGACCACCACAAGCACATCCTGCAGGTGTGCGCATGGTTTCCAGGGAGTGTGCACAATGCCTACGTCTTCAGTCAGCCACAGATCCCTGGAGTGTTCCAGCATCCACAGAGGCTGCAGGGATGTCTCTTCGGGGACAAGGGCTACCCACAGTTGCCGTGGCTGATGACACCCATGTGGCGGCCTTAGACTGCAGCAGAGCGACGCTATAATGAGGCTCATGCTGCAACTCAACTTGGTGGAGCAGACCATCGGGATGCTGAACATGAGGTTCTGGTGCCTGGACCGGTCTGGTGGAGCCCAGCAATACAGTCCACAGAATGTGTCACACATCATCATCGTCTGCTGCACCCTTTACAACCTGGCGCTGCAATGGGGAGAGGAGCTGGCTGAGGGGGAGATGGAGGAGCTGCACATCTCCTCCAATGAGGACGACGTTGATGGAGATGAGGGTGAGGAGGTCCTTGGAGGTGATGCTGATGGGGATGAGGCCCTGACACTGGCCAGACGAGGCAGGGCACTTGAGAGGCCCTCATAGCTCTTAGATTTGTGGAGGATGATGACGACATGCAGTGAGATGTCCCCATAGATCCTCACATTGCATCTGTGAACGTTTGACTCCAGTCTGGCTTATGGCCTTGCGAATACCCTCTGTGAGAATGCTCCTGTCATGGAGACGCAGTGGAGGCTCTAATAGCCCATCGATTGCAGGAGGATGATGATGACATGCAGTGAGGACACTCCATAAATCTTCACACAGCCTCTGAGAATGTCTGACTCCTGTCTGGCTGAGGGCAGTTTGCTTGCGCTTTGTGATCAGGGTCACATCATGGAGATGCAGTCATGAAACTTTAGAAGCATCTGATCCTTTGTCCACCCTGAGGACCTGAGCCCTTCAGGAGCTAGGGCACAGTGTCACTAGTCACAGATGGCTGAAGAGATGGGGGCCAGCCCCTCCTTAAAGCTGCTGAGAGCACACAGAGAGAATGAGAGAACTCTGTGACACCTGCCCACTACATTCTGGCAGCAATGACCAGCACCGCCGAGGTGCAGGCATCAGTAATGTGTCCAGGGAGTGTGAGGCTGGACCATCACTTTGGTCTGAAGGCTGCACAGACACAGGGAAGAGGCCCTGGACTGAGACACCTGCCTTTATCTTGTGCTGAAAGGTTTCACATCTGAGTGACACGAACACTGCTCATCAGAACAAGGAGCCATAGGCAGGGAGACATTCTTGGGAGTTTATTGACAATAGTGAACAGTATGTGCAAATGATTAACACCCATGCCCAGGCTGTGCAACTAATTCTCCTTAACTTCCCTAACCCTGCCGCTATGTCTTAGTGCTCCCCGGACATCCACAGCAGGGGTGGCGGCAGCCTGCTGACTGGTACACACTGCCTGTGATGACTTTGGGCGTCCTCTGGAGGGCCGAAACCTGGAGGGCCCCGGCCTGCTTTCGGGGTCCTGCTGTGTGGTAGTGTCACCCTCCTCAGCCTGTGGAGCTGGAGCTGCTGAGGTCACAGAAAATGGGAGTCGGATGGGCCGGACACTCCCGGAGTCACCTGGATGGATGGGCCCGGAGTGTGCACCTGCTGACCCTCCTCCCTGTGGGTGCCCGGGGGCCCCTGGCTGACTCCTTGAGGAGCAGGAGTAGCTGGAGTGAGATCGAGCTGCCCGGCACCCCTCTCGCGTACACACAGTTGGAGGCCGACTATGGCGTCAGCGATGGGGTTGAACCTGCACAGGAGGGCAGGAGCGAAGTCCTCATGGCAGCTGCCATCCTACCAGTGTTGACCTCGGTGCGTTGGCATGCCGGCGCTATCACCTCAGAGTTAAGGCGGATGGATTCCTCCATCGTGCCTTGCAATCTGAGGAGTGCAGCGGACATCCCTTCCTGATGTTCCTGAGCTTGTCTATGCAGCTCCGGCAACTGTGACATGACCGAGTCCAGAGGCTCATCATCTGACTTGGACTCAGCAAATTTCTGGCCTCCAGCAGTCCTCCGAGTGCCGGGGACCTGGGAAGTCCCTGCTGCCTCCGCCTGCTGTGGATCAGACAGTGCGATGTGCTCACCAGATTGTGATCCTGAGACTATTCTAAAGCTAGGTCCCACTGAGGTGTGTGTCTCTGCGCTGGTGGAGGGTGTGGGTGAGCGCTGTGAAGGGACTTCAGGGAGGGTGCCTCCAGATTCCTCAGGTTTCTTCGGGGCTTGATTGGAGGTCCTGGGTCATGGAATCCGTTGGCTGTTTCCCAGATGTGCCTGTGAAAGCGAGGAGAGATAATTAGTGCCTGGCAGTGGCCTGTGAAACAGGACACATCACTCACAGCCTGGTTATCTGATGGATGTTGCACTGCTGGATCCTCACTTGGTAGAGCAGCGCCGACCTCACTGTCAGCACAGGACCAGTCCCGGTCATCGCCAGCCAGCTGGATGGCTCTGTTTTCAAAGTTTGTGAGGACCTGGATTTCGGGTATTCCTACACCGGTCTGTGGCCTCTCTCTCTCGTTGTGTGCCAGCTTGTCCTGTGCATGAATAGAGATGGAGAGAGTGTAAGCAGGATGCCTGCCAGGCCAGATGATAAGTATGCCTGGCCTGTGTGGGTGGCGAATGGTCCCATGGACGGGATGAGAACAATGACGGTGAGTGTGAGAGAGTGAATGGTGATGTCCTTTGAACTGGCAGTGACTGAGGGCCCTGTGGGTGTGTGATAGGTTTTTGAGTGTGTGAACTGAGAGTGATGAGAAGAGTGAATTACCCTGGCAGAACGGAGGAGATCATTTACCCTCTTGCGGCACTGGGTATCTGTCCTCTTTTGAAGGGTGTTGGCGCTGACCACCGCTGCCACCGCCTCCCAAGCCTCGTTACTGCTGCTGCTGCCCGTCCTGCGGCAGAGGGGGGTTGAGGAGATTCCAGTGGGCCTCACGGCATCCAAAAGGCGCTTGAGGGACGCGTCACTGAACCTGAGGGATGCCATCTTCTTCAGTTTCAGGTCCATGTCTTCCGTGCGGCAGTGCTGGTCTGGAAGCACTGAGATGTGTCTTGGGGATGGAGTTTAGATGGCGCCTGGTGTGATGAAGGGGTGAGGTGGGAGTATGGCGGGAGAATGACAGTTGTTTCCTGTGAATGCATAAATAATGTGGGTGGTTTGGGGCGAGATACAGCGTGAAAACCCACTATTGCGGCCGACAATTAAAACATCATTTTACCTGAGACTCCTCTAATCTTTGGTCCAGTCTGCGCATGGCCTCTGATATCTCTGCCTGATGTTCCCCTGCCTGTCTCTGCATCTCCAACATGTCTCTTCGGGCCGTACCCAGAGACTCTTCATCCGCATGGGGCTGAGCAGAGGCCTCGTCTCCAGCAGTCCCCCGAGTGTTGGAGACCTCGGCTGTCACCTACTCTCCTCGGTTTCAGATGCCTTCACAGCCATACCTAATGAAGATCTCTCAATTATGGTTTTGAAATTTTCAGTTTTACCCAGACTTAATAGCTTTTTTGGGGCAAGAGAGTTTCAGATTTGAAGATTCCCCAATACTGGGAAAGATTGTTGGGCAGGAAATTGAATGATGTGACTGCGCTATTAACTTGTTCTTTGAAGTGTTAAGAACTGGAACCTGGCAGAAACAAAAATGCTTTCAGTCCTGTAAAATGGATATTCACCATTACATGGCACTGACATGAATCACCAGATAAAACAGAAGGATTGATGGATTTATCATTTATTGAAAAGCTAGTGCACCCCTGAGAGTTGTGTTTGAGTTTCATTTTCATAGTGAATGGGCCGTCTTGTCTTGGAGACAGCTGGAATCCTGATTTTGCTGGATGGATTTCCTGATGAGTGTTTAAACAGCAATCCCTCCGCACTGAGTCAACGAGTACAATCGGACTGCAGTTTGCTGCAAATATGGCATTACAGCTAATGTGGAGGTCGCAACCACAATGGTTATAACTTGTAGAAGGCACAAGAACTGCCATGGAATTCAGGCAGGTAATTTGCCCGATTATGAATCCAGGCGCTGACTCTTCAGCCTGCCCCAGGTCTGGGATCCAAGGTGGGCAGGAACTGAAAATTAGCCCCACTGCCCAGTGTGCCGATTCCCCAGCTCCATCCCCCACTCCTGACCAGGTTTTGCGGGAGGTGGGAAGGGGGAGGGTGCCTGGGGAGGGTAGCCATTTGTGAGTCTATGGAGGCCAATTGAAGGAGGCTGACTTGGATTTTCTAGTCGGTCTCCATATTCGTGCAGGCAGTGGGACCAGTTCAGGTGCCTAGAGATGGCCCCTCGACAACAGGCCAGCACCCTACACAGGCCTAGAGTCCCTCACTGTCTGCCTGGGTGCAGGAGCAGCCGCAGGCCACTCATGTAGAGAGGCCTCCATGCTGCTCCTACCCACCCCTCCCTCCCAACCCCGCCACAGCAACCAAACAGTGGTGACCTAGCTGCAAGATCCATTTTTTAATTTAAGTTTAAAAAAATTGGACAGGGTGTGCCTCCATTTTGAAACACCTTCTCCCTTATTTACCCTCTGTTACAACCTGATGCCCCTCTCAGGCTGGAAAGCTTCTGATTGACCCTGAAACTTAGAGAACCCGCCCGCCATCCTTAACTGGATGGTGAGCCCAACTCCAGGTGAATTAAGGGGGCTTCCCCCTGAAAATCATAATAAGTCACTGCTTCCTCCTGGTGCATGCTGTGACCTGGACATAGTCCTGTACTCTGTTTCACACCCCCAGAGGGAAAATCCAGTCCCAGGTATCGGAACTCTCGTCCTGAGAACCATCAAGACAATCCTATTCATCGGGACGCTGAAGAGTTAAGAACAGAAGAACAAAAGAAACGGAGCAGAAATCGGCCATCTTGCTACTTGAGCCTGCTCCACCTCCAATAAGGTCATGGCTGAACTTCTCCCTCAACTCCACTTTCCTGCCCTATCTTCATTTATATCATTGACAAGTCATAGGTTGATGATCTGAAGCCAGACTTTTAAAGAGTGTCTATGGACAAGCAATCAGGTAGGCAAATGGTATGTTGGCCTTCATCACAAAGGGATTTGAATACAGGACTCAAGATGTCTTGCTGCAATTGTATAGAGCCTTGGTGAGACCATGCCCTGGAATATTGTGTACGGTTTTGGTCTCCTCATCTAAGGAAGGATATAGTTGTCTTAGAGGGAGCGCAGCAGAGGTTCACCAGACAAATCCCTGGGATGGCGGGATTGTCTTATGAGGAGAGATTGAGGAAACTGGGCCTGTATCCTCTAGAGTTCTGAAGAACGAGAGGTGATCTCATTGAAACCTAAAAAATTCTTACAGGGCGTGACAGGGTAGATGTGGATCGGATGTTTCCCCTGGCTGATGAGTCTAGAACCTGGGGGCATAATCTCAGAATAAGGGGGAGGTCATTTAAGGCTGAGATGAGGAAGCATTTCTTCACTCGGGGTGGTGAATCTTTGGAATTCTCTATCCAAGAAGGCTGTGGAAGCTCAACCATTGAGCATGTCCAAGAGAAAAATCGATAGTTTTCTGGACACAATGACATCAAGGGATATGGAGATAATGCAGGAAAAATAGCATAGAGGTAGTTAATCAGCTATGATCTTTTTGAATTGTGGAGCAGGCTTGATGGGCCAAATGGTCTACTCCTGCTCCTATGTTCCGATATTCTTATGTTCCTCAGGCATTATTATGTTAGCCAATGTGTTGGTGGCAGCATAAGACTTAAGGCAGGACATATAGCAAATAGTCTGCTTTACAGCAAATAAATCTTCCAAACTGCAGCACACTTCCTGGCCAAAACGATGGCAACCTCCATCATAAAAACAAAGTATAATAAACCTGGAGAGTGCAGGACGGGTTTCTTGTAAGAAACAGTGAACTCTATTTACAGACTCCAGATGAGACTACATGCTTGTTCCAAGACCAAGGCTGAAAAGCTCCCCATCTAAGATTCCCCATGCTTAGGGCTGATTGGTCTATACAGTCACATGATCCCCATAAACAGTAAGAAATGGTTTAACTTACAATTATTTCATTCCTCCACCTTTACTTTTGGTTTACCCTCTTGTTTCCAAAACATCTTTACCCATATATACAATTATCTACAATTCATGCCGTTATAAATTTAGTCTTTGAGAAGGTTTTCAGATTCGGGTAGAGTTGCGTCACTCTAGAGCAGGCGGTTCTTCCATTGGATCGACTTGCTCAGGAACTGTAGCTTCAGGGACACCCTGAGGCAGTGGCAGTTCAGAATTATTTATTTCAGCAGAGGCCTCTGGTATGTCTATTTTTTATTGATCTGGCACCTCAGTTTTGACTTGGATTTCAGGCGGATTAACTGGAAGTTTCTCGACTTCTGAGATGATCCACATGTTTCCTAACGATCCTGTTTCTCACTTCTACCTGATAAGATAAAAGTCCTGTTTTAGAGACAATTGTACCAGGGACCCATCTCGGTCCAGTTGCAAAATTCCATACAAAAGTTGTCTCTCCCGCAGTAAACTCTCGACCTTTACTCTGAACATCATGATTCACTTTCTGACTGCCCTGGTTTCTCTCCACCTTCCCCTCTAAATTAGGGAATACTAGACTCAATCTCGTACGAAGTCAGCTCTTCATTAACAACTCTGAAAGTGTTAAACCAGTGGTCGCATGATGAGTTGTGCAATAGCTGAACAGGAATCTTGAAATTTATGTTTCTAATGTTCCCTCTGATAGTTTCTTCATGCCTGTTTTAAAGCTTTGTATTGCTCTTTCTGCCAAGCCACTAGATGAGGGATGATATGATGCTGTTCTGATGTGTTTAATCCCATTTAGGTTCACAAATCTTTGGAATTCAGTGCTAGTGAAAGCCGTACCATTGTCTGACACAATAACTTCAGGTAAACCATAAACACTTTTCAATGGTTGCAGACGAAGTGGGTGATCTCACTACAAACACATCAATCCATTTGGAATGTGTGTCAAATGTATGGTAGTCTACATGTAGTCTAACCCAGGGTAAACCAGGCCACTCGCACGGATGTACTGGAGCTGAAACAGGAAACCTCTGCTGTTGCTGGCACTGAAGACAGTGTTTCACCATTTTTTCTATATCACTGTCTATACCTGGCCACCAGATATAATTTTGTGCAAGCATCTTCATTTTTGAAATACCAGATGTGCACTATGAAGTTCTTCCAATAATGGTTCTCTTCCCTGCACAGGGATGAAGACTCTTGCTCCCCATAATAAGACATCATCTTGACAACTCAGTTCGGATCTACGTACAAAGAATGGTTTCAATTCTTCAGGAACGTGTGCATTTGATGGGCTCTTACTAAAACTGGATCTCAATTTGTCCAATTCTCTATCTGTCTAGCGCAGACTTGTGAGGAGTCCAGGAAATTTAATGCAAATACTACCTCTCGAGGTACTGGTACATGTGTAATGCTGTTGGGCAAAGGGATTTGCATTTGCTATATGCACAGCAGGATGGTGCGTAAAAGTGCACTCGTATGCCGACAAAATTAAAGCCCATCTTTGAATTTTAGCAGAAGCTATTGGTGGGATTGCCTTTTTTCACTAAACAACCCTAACAGTGGCTTGTGATCTGACCTTATGGTGAAGCGTCAACCGTGTAAATATTGATGGAACCTCTTTACTCCAAATATGATAGGTAAGCCCTCTTCTTCAATTCGCGAATATCCTTTCTTGGCTACAGACAGGGTTCTGGATACATATCCGGTCAAACTTTCAGACCTGACTTCTGGTTTTTCTTCTTGTGTTTGTCACAGGGTTTTGCCTCATCCGTTTGATTTTGATTTCACAGTCGGCCACATTTCTCTCAGGTGAAATCTTAAACTTGGTTCAATTCAGGGATTGAGTTACCCATTTGCATTTTGGAAAGTTCCATGACTTTCCCTTCGAATGCCATTTTTGTCTCAGTCAACTGATTCTTCAGTTCTTCTGTCTTTTGTATCTTTTGGCTTCCTCTTGGAGCATTGGACACGTGTTTTTTTTTTCTCTTCCAACTGTTTCTTCAGGTGGTTCAGAGTGGCACTGCATTCGTTTAGCCTCTTTTCATGATTTTCCCATGGAACCAAGTCTGACCTGCTGGGTCATTGCTTCCTACGAAGATCCTTTGGTCCTTCTATCTCATTCCAAAAGACACCATCATATTCCCTCGTCAACTCAGGATTTCTTATTGCCCTGACCTGAAAAATTTCTGACTAATTTAGTTTGATTTCCTTCAACTAATCACGGCCCAGGAGGCTGGGACCTTCTCCTGTTCCAACATTTATTGGCAGCTAAGCTGTCTGTTGCCTGTATGATTCAGATACAGAGGTGATGCCTTTCAACTGTATTGCTTCTCCTGTATATGTTTTTAACTGAGCAGCGGTTTTCTCCAAACTCAGTGGCTAGGTACCTTCCCTGAGATATTTAGGATGTATTCTCCTACCACTGTGGTCAATGCTCCTGTGCCACCCTTGCCACCCACCCTCATTCCAAGTGGTGTTCAACATGGAGGAGCGCTGATTCATCAGCTGAGGGAGGGTGGTACATAATAATCAGCAGGAGGTTTCCTTGCCCATATTTGACCTGATGCCATGAGACTTCATGGGGTCTGGAGTCAAAGCTGAGGACTCCCAGGGCAACTCCCCCCTGACTGTATACACCACTGTGCCGCCATCTCTTCTGGGCCTGTCCTGCCGGTGGGACAGGACATACCCAGGGATGGTGATGGTGGTGTCTGGGACATTATCTGTCAGATCTGATTCCATAAGGATGACTATAGGTCAAGCTGTTGCTTGACTAGTCTGTGAGACAGCTCTCCCAATTTTGGCACTAGCCCCCAGATGTTAGCGACGAGGACTTTGCAGGTGTCTAGGTCAATGCCGGGCGGTCTGTCTGGTTTCATTCCTTTTTTGTGACTTTTGATACAACTGAGGGGCTTGCTAGCTCATTTCAGAGGGCAGTTAAGGGTCAACCACATTGCTGTGGGTCTGGAGTCACATGTGGGCCAGACCAGACTGCAGATTTCCTTCCCTAAAGGGCATTAGCGAACCAGATGGGTTTTTACACCAATTGACAATAGTTTCATGGTCGCATACTTTTAATTCCAGATTTTTATTGAATTTAGATTCCACCACCTGCCGTGGTGAGATTCAAACCCGGGTCCCTAGAGCATTACCCTGGGTCTCTGGATTACCAGTCCAGCAACAATACCACTACACTTCTCAAGAAAGGACACGTGGTTAGTCAATGCCAAACAAAGATGAAACAGCCTGCAAGACAGCAAACAAGCATGATCAAATTAACGGGTGCAACAAAGGCCGAGGCTGCTGATACTGATGTGTATTCCCTGTATAATGTGACTGCTGTGAAAACTGAGCCTATTATAGTGACAGTTCAAGTAAATGAGAAGCCACTGAGTATGGAGGTGGATACTGGTGCCTCAACTACAGTGGTTGGAGAGCACACTTTCAGGTACCTTAACGAAGGAAGACAGCCAATAAACTTGGAGCAATCAATCGCTAAATTAAGAGCTTACACGGGAGAATCTATTTAAGTCAAGGGCATTGCCACAGTCCCAATAGACAGCAATAGACAGTCCAACTGCCTGTGAAAATCGTAAAAGGAGAGGGACCCAGTCCTTTAGGTCGAGTTTGGCTACAGAAGATAAAACTCGATTGGTCCGAGATATTTCACATAAAATTCAATGGAATTCCAGAACTTCTGAAGGAAAACAACATGGTGTTTCGGGATGAATTAAGAAAGTTGGGAGGCATGCATGGCAAGATATATGTCAATCCCCAGGCAACATCACGTTTTTTCGAGGCCAGACCCATGCCTTTTACATTGAAAGAAAAGGTGGATGCAGAGCTGTGCTGGTTAGAAAGCCCGGGAGTAATTCAGCCTGTCCAATTCTCTGAGTGGGCTGCACCCATAGTTCCAGTGGTCAAGCCCAACCAGACCATATGCATATGTGGAGACTACAAGTTGACAATAAATAAAGTAGCAAAACTAGACAAGTACCCCATTTCAAGGGTAGATGACTTATACACCAAGCTGCCAGGAGGCTAGTCATACAAAATTAGATATGAGCCTCTTCTGTCACCAATTAGAATTAGGTAGCAGGTCGCGAGAATACGTGACTATTAACACACACAAGGTTCTCTATCAGTACACTCGTCTACCTTTTAGAGTCTCATCAGAACGCGCTATTTTTCAGAGAACAATGGAGAGTCTGCTGCAAGGCCTTCCACAAGTGATTGTATATTTGAATGATGTTCTCATTACTGGGTTAACCGAGGCTGAACACGGGACCAACCTGGAGGAGGTGCTGAGAAGGTTCACGGAAGCCAGCGTATGGCTAAAGAGGGAAAATGCACATTTCAAGCATCAGGAGTAACTTATCTAGGGGACAGAGTGGATGACAGGGGTTTGCATCCTGTGGAAGATAAAGCTCAGGCAATAAAAGATGAACCATCAGCATCAAATGTAACAGAACTCAAGCTCTTCCTGGATATGATCAATTACTATAGCCACTTCCTACCCAACCTATCAACTGTTTTGGCACAATCACACTCGTTGCTAAAATAGAATCACCGTTGGCCATGGGGTTCACCACAGGAAGAAGACTTTGTGACAGTAAAGAAATTGCTGCATTCATCGTGTTTATTGGTACACTACGATTCATCAAAAGAGCTGGTGTTAGCAGACGATGCTTCTCCTTATGGTGTAGGAGCCATTTTATTACATAAAATGGAAAATGGATCAGAAAAGCCCACTGGCTATATCTCGAGAACCCTTTCCCAAGCTGAAAAGGGCTATTCTCAGTTAGAAAAAGAAGGATTATCAGTAGTATTTAGTGTCGTAAAGTTTCACCAGTATTTAAATGGGTGACATTTCACCATTGTGTTGGACCATAAACCACTAATGGGATGACTCAGCGAGGACAAGGCCATTCTGCCAATAGCATCAGCAAGAATACAATGCTGGGCTCTGACATTATCTGCGTATGAGTATACAGTTATGCCCCACCCTGGCCTACACATTGCAAACACAGATGCACTCAGTCATCTCCTGTTACCAGATAGTATTGTGAATACTCCCATTCCATAAGAATTAGTGCTATTATTGAATTTCTTAGATTCTTCGCCTATGTATGCAAAACAAATTAGAAATTGGACGAGCAGAGGTCCAATATTGTTGAAAGTCAGAGACTTTGTTTTGCAAGGATGGCCAAATTAACCTGTATCTGAAGACCATTCCATGTCAGAAACACGGAATTGAGCTGTCAAGATGGAATTATGTTGTGCAGTTCAGGATTGTTGTCCCATCACAAAGTAGAGAGCCACTCTTGACAGAGCTTCATAGTGCGCATCCAGGCATATTAAAGATGAAAATGCTTGAGTGAAGCTATGTCTGCTGAGCAGGCATTGACAGTGACACTGAAAGCATGGTCAAGCACTGTCTCCACTCTCAGCAACAACAGGAGTTGCCTGTTCGGACTCCCCTGCATCCGTGGGAATGGCCTGGTCAACCGTGGGTTCAACTACGTATCGATTATGTAGGACCATTCTTAGGTACCATGTTCTTGTTAATTGTAGATGCACATTCAAAATGGATGGATGTATACCAAGTCAAATCGCCAACATTGAATGCAACTATCGAGAAGCTACATCATTGTTTCAGCATACACGGCCTACCTGAAATTGCCACTTCTGAATAATGGTACAGCCTTTACCAGCACCGAATTTCAGAAATTTATGGATCTGAATGGAATCCACCATATAAAGGCAGCTCCTTGTCATCCCTCATCGAATGGTCTAGCTGAGAGCACTGTACAAACTTTTAAGTGTGGTGTGAAAAAGTTATCGGAAGGCACTTTGGAATCTCAACTTTCCCGATTCCTCTTAAGTTATCGTACAAGACCACATTCGACTACAGTTTCAACATCGTCAGAGTTATTAATGAAACACCGTCTGCGTACAGGTTTACACTTGGTCTTTCTGAATTTAGAGGGAAGGTAGTGTGGAGTAATCAGAAATTTAACCATGACATACACAATAAAGCTCGTACATTCACTGTAGGCAACAAGGTACACGTGTAAAATTTCGAAAGTGAACCCTGTTGGGCTGCGGGACCCATTGTCTCAGATAAAAGCATAGTACTGCGGATGCTGGAAATCTGAAAAAATAGCTGGAAAAAAATCAGCAGGTCTGACAGCATCTGCAGAGAGGAACACAGTTAACGTTTCGAGTCCGTATGACTCTTCATCTGAACTAAAGAAAAATAGAAATGAGGTGAAATATAAGCTGTTTGAGGGCGGTGAGTCAGGTAGAGCTGGATAGAGGGCCAGTGATAGGTGGAGATTGCCAAAGATGTCTTAGACAAAAGGACAAAGGGATGTTGACGGTGGTGATATTAGCTAAGGAATGTGTTAATGGTGACATTAAGGGTATAAAGCAGGACGAGCAAGGGACAGATAGCCCTAGTGGGGGTGGGGTGGGGGGAAGGGATTGAAATTGGCTAAAAGGTGGAGATAAAACAATGGATGAAAATAAATTTAAAAATAATAATAGAAATAGGGGGAAAAGAAAAAAATAGTGTCAACTCGCAGACACTTCCTCCTACCTCCCCCTGGACCATGACCCCACCACTGAACATCAAGCCATTGTTTCCAGGACTGTCACTGACCTCATCTCCTCTGGAGATCTTCCCTCCACAGCTTCCAACCTCATAGTCTCCCAATCTCGGACGGCCCACTTCTACCTCCTACCCAAAATCCACAAACAGGACTGTCCCGGCAGACCGGTCGTGTCAGCCTGTTCCTGCCCCATGGTACTCATTTCTCGCTATCTTGACTCCATTCTCGCCCTGTGTCCAGTCTCTTCCCATCTACATCTGGGATTCCTTTGACGCCTTACATCATATCAACAATTTCCAGTTCCCTGGCCCCAACTGCTTCCTCTTCACCATGGACGTCCAATCCTTCTACACCTCCATCCCCCACCGGGATGGTCTGAGGCCTCTCCGCTTCTTCCTCGAACAGAGGCCCGAACAATCCCTATCCATCACCACTCTCCTCCGTCTGGCTGAACTTGTTCTCACACTGAACAATTTCTCCTTAGACTCGTCTCACTTCCTCCAAATAAAAGGTGTGGCTATGGGTACCCACATGGGCCCCAGTTATGCCTGTCTCTTTATGGGGTATGTGGAACATTCCTTGTTCCAGTCCTACTCCAGCCCCCTCCCACAACTCTTTCTCCGGTACATCGATGATTACTTCGGTGCTGCTTCATGCTCTCGTCGGGACCTGGAAAAATTTATTAATTTTGCTTCCAATTTCCACCCCTCCATCATTTTCACATGGTTCATCTCTGACACTTCCCTTCCCTTCCATGACCTCTCTGTCTCAATTTCTGGTGATGGACTGTCCACCAATGTTCATTACAAGCCTACCGACTCCCACATCTACCTCGACTACAGCTCCTCACACCCCGCTTCCTGTAAGGACTCCATCCCATTCTCTCAGTTCCTTCGCCTCCATCGCATCTGTTCTGATGATGCCACTTTCCAAAACAGTTCTTCTGACATTTCCTCCTTCTTACTTAACCAAGGTTTTCCACCCACGGTGGTTGACAGGGCCCTCAACCGTGTCCGGCCCATCTCCCGCGCATCCGCCCTCACATCTTCCTCTCCCTCCCATGATAGAGCCCTCCTTGTCCTCACTTATCACCCCACCAGCCTCCTCATTCAAAGGAACAACCTCCGCCATTTCCGCCAACTCCAGCATGATGCCACCACCAAACACATCTTCCCTTCACCCCCCCGTCAGCATTTTGTAGGGACTGTTCCCTCCGGGACACTCTGGTCCACTCCTCCATCACCCCCTACACCTCAACCCCCTCCCATGGCACCTTGCCATGCAACCGCAGAAGGTGCAACATCTGCCCTTTACTTTCCCCCTCCTCACCGTCCAAGGGCCCAAACACTCCTTCCAAGTGAAGCAGCATTTCACTTGCACTTCCCTCAATTTAGTCTACTGCATTCGCTGCTCCCAATGCGGTCTCCTCTACATTGGAGAGACCAAACGCAGACTGGGTGACTGCTTTGTGGAACACCTTCGGTCTGTCCGCAAGCATTACCCAGACCTCCCTGTCGCTTGCCATTTCAACACTCCACCCTGCTCTCATGCCCACATGTCCATCCTTGGCCTGCAGCAATGTTCCAGTGAAGCTCAATGCAAACTGGAGGAACAGCACCTCATCTTCCGACTAGGCACTTTGCAGCCTTCTGGGTTTAATATCGAGTTCAACAACTTCAGATCATGAACTCTCTCCTCCATCCCCACCCCCTTTCCTATCTCCCTTTTTTCTAATAATTTATATATTTTTTTAATATATTTTTCTTTTCCCACCTATTTCTATTATTATTTTTAAATGTATTTCCATCCATTGTTTTATCTCTACCTTTTAGCCTATTTCGATTCCTTCCCCCCACCCCACCCCCACTAGGGCTATCTGTACCTTGCTCGTCCTGCTTTCTACCCTTAATGTCACCATTAGCACATTTCTTAGCTAATATCACCACCATCAACACCCCTTTGTCCTTTTGTCTATGACATCTTTGGCAATCTCTTCTTTACCTCCACCGATCACTGGCCCTCTATCCAGCTCTACCTGTCCCACCCCCTCAAACAGCTTATATTTCACCTCATTTCTATTTTTCTTTAGTTCAGATGAAGAGTCAAACGGACTCGAAACGTTAACTGTGTTCCTCTCCGCAGATGCTGACAGACCCATTGTCTCAGAGACTGGTCCATTATCTTTCCAAGTGTAAGTGGGAGATAGAATCATTTGTAAGCATTTAGATCACATCCATGCCAGAGAGATATTCCAACAATTGACTGATCAGCCTGTGATTAATGTTGAACTGTCGACTTCTGAGGTATGTGATCAACCTAAACAGGCAATCCAGATGTTTCAGAGGAGTTGCAAAATCCTGAACTGCCCAGTTCTGATGACGTGTCTCAGATCCTATCGATCCTGTTCAGGAATATCCAATGGTAGAGCTACGCTGCTCTTGCCATATACGAAGAGCACTTCAAAGACTTGATTTATAATCACCTGAAATTGTATACATGTTTTTTGAATGTTCAAATGTGTTTTGTAAAGAGTAATTGTAAAAAAACTAAAGGGGGAGGAAATGTGGTAACTGCATTTATTGTCCCTCCCTCCTGTCAATCACAGGTCACGTGATGTAATGTGAGGCTTCGACCAGTGAGCTCTTAGCGCGGACAATCCAGGGGGCGGAGTCTTTCAGACGAGGGGGTCAGGTCCAGGTGCAAGCACTCATACATGTCTCCGGAATAAACTTTTACTTTTCTATATGAAACCTGTCTGCTCCATCGAGTCGTCACATTTGGCAAAATGTAGTGAGTGGAGGATGGTGACACATTACAAGGAGGAGATAGAAAGAGAGAGGACGTCAAGAACAAATTTAAGTTAAGGATAATTGGCACCAAAGTTTTGTCATTATCCAACTAACTTTCCTGCACTAAATTCCACGGAGCTGGTTGACAGTTCTTGTCAGTCTGCGCTCAGAACATTTATACAGTTATGCCTTCTTGAATTTTGTTTTAGAAGATGCAGTCCATCAGGGAGCTCTTATTTAAACTAATTTGGCAATGATGAGCTTTGCTGAGTGAATTACGTGGCCCAAATGTCATGTGCTGGCACTGCAAAAGGTTAAGAAACAGCGTCGCAGTTAGGTCAATCAATTTATCATCACAAAAGCAAAACACTGCAGATGCTGGGCATCTGAAATAAAACCAAAAACAAAAATGCTGGAAATATTCAGGCATCTGTGGAGAGACACAGAGTTGACAGTTGGGATTTTGCAGTCCCACCTGTGGTGGGAATCGCTGTGGACGGGACCAGAAAATTTGGAAAGCAGTCAAAAGTCGGTTGACTTTGGGCAAGAATTTCTGGTTCCGCCGCTGGTGGGAGCAGCTTTAGGCTGAGGTGACCTTTTCATCATTTGAATTCGCTCAGACCTCAGCAATGCCAGTGAATCTGGGACCAATATACAAAATTGTACTCAGACCGTCAGTGTAGAAGATTTCATACCTTGCTAAATCATTTCTCCAAAGCAGATACTTTAAGAGGCCAATGGGTATGAGGTAGCAAGGAGAGGCTAAATGATCGACAACATTTACTTTCCCGCTGCATCCTCATGTGTTTCAGTACACACAATGCTGATTATCTTTCTCAGGTTTCACTGGTTACAGTTTTATATCATTTGTATATAAAACACTTTTAGGGGAGGTGGTGGTACAGTGCTATTGACACTGGACTAGTAATCCAGAGATCCAGGGGAATTCCACCACAGCAGATGGGATTCATTGAATTCATTAAAAATCTGGAATTAAAAGTCTAATGATGACCATGAAACCATTGTCAATTGTTGTTAAAAAAAAAACCCATCTGGTTCACCAATGACCCTTTGGGGAAGGAAATCTGCCATCTGCCTACATGTGACTTCAGACCCAAAGCAATGTGGTAGACACTGAAATGGCCTAGCAAGCTGTTGAGTTGTATAAACTGCTGCGAAGTCTATAAGAAATGAAACCTGATGGACCACTGGGCATCAACAGGGAAATGACCCTTCAAAGCCCTCCTTACTAACATCTGGGGGTTTGTGCCAGAATTGGGACAGCTGTCCCACAGACTAGTCAAGCAACAGCCTGATATAGTCATCCTCATGGAATCGCATTTTACAGATAATGTCCCAGACACCACCACTACCATTCCTGGGTATGTCCTATCCGACCAGCAGGACAGACCCAGCAGAGGTGATGGCACAGTGGTATACAGTCAGGAAGGGATTGCCCTGGGAGTTTTCAACATCGACTCTGGACTCATGAAGTCTTATGGCATAAGGTCAAACATGGGCAAGGACACTCCTGCTGATTACCATTGTCATGACCACGGGTCTTATCCCCGAATTACTTAATGACACATTGAACTTTTTAAGTAAGACATTTGTTTTTTCAAAAAAGGACATACAAGCAAAAGTTGGCTGAGACTGTAAGGTTTACACATGCTGAAAAATTCCTAGGTGGATTACTTGACCAACTAGTTCTGAGAGAACATAATGTCCCACCAGCCTACTTCAGACAGAGGCATTTCAATTGTAAAGATACAATGCAAACTGAACTGTAATCTGTGGCTGTGGAGATAATGGAAAATGATTACCATCTCAGCCGAAACCACCTCCTATTGAGTTATATCCTGGACTGTGAACATGAAATGAGCTGAAAAAAGAACAGATCTGGGCGAAATACATGTTTGCTTTTCCCTTCCAGGAATACACAAGGAAAGGGGTTAAAAAAAAGCTAACTTCACCTTAGCTCTGTGTGTTAGCCTGGTGTCCTGTGCTGGTGTGTGTGTGTGCTGTGAAGGTCACAGCTGAAGAATACCAACTGGGCATCCCTGCACTGGCAGGTTTAAAGAAAACTCTCTCTCTGATTGCTGGAAGCAAGTCACAAGTCAGCAAACCCACAGTCAAAAAGGAAACAGGACAACTCCTTTCAGCTAACCTGCAGAACCAAGAACCTCCAAACCAACAGCTCAGTTGCCAAAGTCAGCGCTACCATAATCTCCCCAACTTAACGGCCGCAACATTTCACCACCTACTCCTCACGGACGAACCAAAGAAGTGATTTGTATTTCTTTTTAACTTTTATTTTTGGACTCAATTTCTCATTTCTAACCTGTGTGCATGTGTGTTGCATTTTTATTATTTTTCCTCATGTTTAGTAACTAATAAACTCACTCTTTCTTTGACTCAAGACAGCCTGTTTAAATTGGCTCCTTTTAAAACATAAATACATTTGAACTGGGAAAGAGTATCCACGAGGGAAGGGATCTATTTTAAATTAACCTTGTTCAAGGGGGTTGAATCAAGAAAGGGAGCCAGTTCGTTCCTCCTCACCTGGGAGCATAAAAATTTGGGGGACCTCGCCCGGGGACCGGTTGTAACACCATGTACTGCTCCCCCCAATAGCTGATGAATCAGTGCTCCTCCATGTTGAACACCACTTGGAGGAAGCACTAAGGGTGGCAAGGGCACAGAATATACTCTGGTTGGGGCACTTCAATGTCCATCATCAAGAATGGCTCAGTAGCACAACTACTGACTGAGCTGGCTGAGTCCTAAAGGACATAGCTGCTAGACTGGGTCTGCGGCAGGTGGTGAGGGAAAAACATACTTACCTCATCCTCACCTACCCGCCTGCTGCAGATGCATCTGTCCATGACAGTATCGGTAGGAGTGACCACCACACAGTCATTGCGGAGACGAAGTCCCGTCTTCACATTGAGGATACCCTCTATCGTGTTGTGTTGCATTACCACCGTGCTAAATGGGATAGATTTCGAACAGACCTAGCAGCTTAAGACTGGGCATCTATGAGGCACTGTGGGCCATCGGCAGCAGAGTTGTACTCAACCGCAATCTGTAACCTCATGGCCCGGTATATCCCCCACTCGGCCATTAACACCAAGCCAGAAAATCAATTCTGGCTCAATGAAGAGTGCAGGTGGGCATGCCAGGAGCAGCACCAGGCATACCTAAAAATGAGGTGTCAACCTTTTGAAACTACAACTCAGGATTACTTGTGTGCCAAACAGCATAAGCAGCATAACAGAGCTAAGTGATCCCACAACTAATGGATCAGATTTAAGCTCTGCAGTCCTGTCACATTCAGTCATGAATGGTGGTGGACTCACTGGAGGAAGAGGCTCAATAAACATCCCCATCCTCAATGATAGAGAGCCCAGTGCATCAGTGTAAAAGATAAGGCTGACATTTGCAACAGATTTAAGACAAGATTTGCAACAATCTTCAGCCAGAAGTGCCGAGTGGATGATACAACTTGGCCTCCTCTGGAGGTCCCCAGCATCACAGATGCCAGTCTTCAGCCAATTCGATTCACTCCACGTGATATCAAGGAACGGCTGAAGGCACTGGATACTGCAAAGTCTATGTGCTCTGACAATATTCTGGCAATAGTACTGAAGACTTGTGCTCCAGAATTTGCCACGCCCTTGGCCAAGCTATTCCAGTACAGCTACAGCACTGGCATCTACCCGGCTATGTGGAAAATTGCCCAGGTATGTCCTGTACACAAAAAGCAGGACAAGTCCAAACAGGCCAATTACTGCCCCATCCATCTACTGTCAATCACCAGTAAAATCACTATCAAGTGGCACTTGCTTAGCAATAACCTGCTCATTGACACTCAATTTCGGTTCCGCCAGGGTCACTCAGATTCTAACCTCATTAGAGCCTTGGTTCAAACATGGACAAAAGAGCCGAACTCCCGAGGTGAGTTGAGAACTACTGCCCTTGACATCAAGGCAGCATTTGACCGAGTGTGGCATTAAGGAGCCCTAGCAAAACTGGAGTCCGCTGGTTGGAGTCATACCCAGCAAAAAGGAAGAGAGTTGCAGTTGTTGGAGGTCAATGATCTCACTTGCAGGGCATCACTGCAGGAGTTCCTCAGGGTAGTGTCTTAGACCCAACCATCTTCAGCTGCTTCATCAATGACCTTCCTTCCATCATAAGGTCAGAAGGGGAATGTTCGCTGATGATTGCACAATGTTCAGTATCATTCACGACTCCTCAGATATTGAAGCAGTCCATGTCCAAATGCAGCAATAATATCCAGGCTTGGGCTGATAAGTGGCAAGTAACATTTGTGCCACACAAGTGCCAGGCAATGAGTCTCTCCAACAAGAGGGAATCTAACCATCGCCCCTTGACATTCAATGGTATTACCCTCGCTGAATCCCCCACTACTAACATCCTGGGGGTTACCATTGACCAGAAACTGAACTGGATTAGCCATATAAATACCGTGGCTACAAGAGCAGGTCAGAGGCTATGAATCATGCGATGAGTAACTCACCTCCTGATTCCCCAAAGCCAGTCCATCTACATGGCACAAGTCAGGAGCGTGATGAAATACTCTCCGCTTGCCTGGATGAGTGCAGCTCCCACAACACTCAACAAACTTGACACCATCCAGGACAAAGCAGCCCACTTGATTGGCACCCCATCCACAAACATTCGTACCTTCAACCGCCAATACACAGTAGCAGCAGTGTGTACCATCTACAAAATGCACTGCAGGAACTCACCAAGGTTCCTTAGGCAGTGCCTTCCAAATCCATGACTGCTACTATTTAGAAGGACAAGGGCAGCAGACACATGGGAACACCAATACCTGGAAGTTCCCCTCCTGATTGTAAGTATATCGGCCGTTCCTTTACTGTCGCAGGATCAAAATTCAGGAACTCCCTCCCTAACAGCACTGTGGGTTTACCTACACCACATGGACTGCAGCAGTTCAAGAAGGCAGCTCACCACCACCTTATCAATGGCAACTAGGGATGGGCAATAAATTCTGGCCCAGCCAGTGACACCCACATCCTGTGAGTGAATAGAAAAATTGTAGCTAATTCATGCTTCTAATAGATGCATTTTCATAGTAATATGAGATCAATGTGGATAATTCCGTTTTTACACCATTATGTTTGTATTCAGGTTGGGCTGGGCTGGGCTGGGATAGACAGATTTTTTGGTCTCAAGATCAGCAATGATCGTATTGAATGGTGAAGCAGGTTCGATGGGCCATGTGGTCTACTCCTGCTCCTATTTCTTGTGTTCTTGTGTCAGGTTTGTTGCTACAAGAGCAGGTCAGAAGCTAGGAATCTTGTGACGAGGACCTCACCGAGGCTCGTTAGACATCCTTTCATTGGCGAGATTTTTGACTCCAGTTTTACAATTTTTCTTTATCTCTATAGCCTCGAAAAATAGCTAAACTTTAATTGCATTTTGCACTCTGGTTTCATTTATGCCTTTGGTGTGCTAAATAATTCTAATCAATAAATGCTGCTGTGTGGTGTGAAACACTGTTGTAGATGTATTAGAATTATATGGAGGATAATTTACATATCCTATATCTTAGCTCTTATTTTCCTTGCCTGTGTAAATGATATCACCTAGACTATTTACAGTCTGTGCAAGCTGGTTTCTTCTTAGACAATCAATCACTGTAGCTCTGTGCAATAGCCAGATGCAAAAAATCTTCTTGTAGTAAAGATTTGAACTAAAATGTCCAGCTTTTCACAGTTGGTAATACACTGCACATTTCTTCCCTTTCTTCCTTGCCCACCCTGGCGTCAACACACTCTTCACCCCTTTAAAGCAATACTTTCTCAACCACTAGTCATATATATTCCCTAGCTTCCTGCAAGACAGGTTGGCACACAATGCCCACCACAGACAGGGCAGGGATAGATTCTCTGATCTGCAATGCTACCGCTTTCAAGGAGTACAGCATTGAAGTGCTATGGGAGGGAGTACACAACTCTTTCAGTGGGAGATAGTGAGGCTGGAGCTCTTGCTAATGCCAGATTACTGTCATGGTTCCCTCTAGCACTGCACAGACACAACCTATGGTGACTTTGCAGTCCTCTGGTCTGAACAGAGATTTTTGTTTTACTCATTCACAGGATGTGAGCTTCGCTGGCTGGACCAGCATTTATTGCCCATCCCTAGTTGCCCTTGAGAAGGTGGTGGTGGTGATCTGCCTTCCTGAACCGGTGCAGTCCATGTGGCGCAGGTACACCCACAGTGCTGTTAGGAAGGGAATTCCAGCATTTTGATCCAGCGACAGTGAAGGAATGGCGATATATTTTCAAGTCAGGATGGTGAGTGACTTGGAGGGGAACTTCCAGGTGGTGGTGTTCCCATCTATCTGCTGCCTTTTCCTTCTAGATGGTAGTGGTCGTGGGTTTGGAAGATGCTGTCTAAGGAGCCTTGGTGAATTCCTGCAGTGCATCAGCTACTCTCCCACTTTCTTAGAGGTAGGAGATAGTGATCTTTGGGTCCAAGGACCTCCGGAGGGAAAAGGGAGGGTGTCCAGTTTGGTACCTTGGGTGTAGAGCTTGCATTACATCACTTTCTGGAGGGGTAGAAGCCTTGGGATGTTTTATTTCTTTAAAACTGCTGTGTAATTATAAGTTGCTGTTGTTATGGAAATGTGGATTCTGTCCCCAGGATGTTGTTTTTTAAAATTTTTTTTCAGTTCTTGAGCTCTACCTTGATTTGGTTTTTCGGTGCATATCTCCCATGCCTTTCACCATGCCACTGAGCTATTTTCATTCCCTTTTATTCTTTTCATGGTCTTTCCAAGATGATCATTATATATTATCCACCAGTTTTTAATTCTTTCCAGCTTTTTAAAAGTTGATTATCTACAATTTAACTCCTGTCTGTGAAAGGAGCCAAATAAGAGCTCAAAAAATTGGCTTTCACTCGTTCCTTCCCTTCATTTTGGACTCACTTATCTTCCAATCTGCAGCCTGACCAAGTATTGTGCCTAAAAGCAGCTTGTACGTTTCTCCTAGCGAAGCTGAATATTTCCAGCAATTTCTGTTTTATTTAGGATTTTCAACTTATTGCTTTTTATTTTAAGTGTGGGATTTTGGCTGTGGGTCTCTGAACCCCCTTGTCAGGCTCAAAGGTGTGGGGGTCAGTCACTCAGCCGTGATTTTCATTAACTTGGCCAATTCGAGGTCATAGGGTGGGCTCGTCATCCATTAAGGATGGTGGGTGGGCTCTGGTAACTGGAGGAGACCACCTAGGGGTGAAGAAGGAGGAGCTGGCCTTTTATAGGTGGAGGCACCCTCTCTTCAACTTTTTCAAATTGAAAATAAAAATAGGCAGAGCAGGCAGGGCAACATTGTGGAGCAGGAGCCCCTCAATAGGGTGGCCTCCAGCTGCAGATGGAGCTAGGTATAGGGAGGGCCTCAAAACCTGCCTGGAGTGCTGGACCCCAGTCTGGGCAGCTACACTGTTCCCTGACATCTCCAGAGACGGTGGAGGTTAGCTGCAAAATTCCAGTTGGCCTCCGACAATAGGTCTCAATCGGCCCTTAACAAAGTCGATTGGCTATCTGCAGATTGCAGGTGGCCTCCGGGAGAAAGGCCTGGGTGGAGGATGGAACAGGATAACAGGCAAGTCAGCCAGTGGCGAAAAATTCAACACCCGTCCACCTCTAGACCTGATCCCAATGTGGCCTAAAAATTCAGCTGTAAGTTATAGGATTCAGTAGTCAGGAAATATAAACCATTCTCTTGCCAGTTTTATCCCACCAGAGTTAGAATGTCACTATATATTTTGATCTAAATGTCGATCGAAATTTAATCTAAATTGTAAACAATTGTCTTACAAGACAGGAGTTGGTGTTTACAAATGAAGTTATTAAACTCCACATTCACAAACTATTTTGCAACAAAGATGTTCTTGGACAGTTTGTCTTTCAAAATCTTTGTACTATTAAAGGAAACCATTTCTGTCCAGTGTCAGCTGTTGCTTAGTGGTAGAACTCAAGCCTCTGGGTCACAAGTTTGTGGGGTTAAACACCACTCTGGAGATTTGAGAACAAAAATCTAGGCTGACACTCTAGTGGCACTGAGGGGATTGCTGCACTGTCAGAGGTGCCACCTTTCAGTTGAGAGATTAAACCGAGACCCAGTCTGCTCTCTCAGGTGGATGTAAAAGAGGAGAAGACTCGTGGAGTTACCCCCAGTGTTCTGGTCGATGTTTATTCCTCTATCATCATCAGAAAAACAGATTATCTGGTCATTATCACATCGTTGTTTGTGGGAGCTTGCTGTGCACAAAGTGGCTGCCACATTTCTTCCATTACAACTGTGACTACAATTCAAAAGCACCAAATTGGCTGTGAAATGATTTGGAATGTCATGAGTTCCTATATAAACGCATGTATTTTCTTTTCATCCCTTACACGTAGCATTAGCATTGAGCACTTCCAGATGAGTTATAGGGTGGGTTTAGATCATGAACTATTGACCTAAGATCACAATCCTAAGAAGTAACGTTCTGAAAGGTTCCTCTCAGAGATCTACCATGAAATAATCTCATAATAGGAATGGAACATATGCATAATAAAAAATATATACCAACAAAAATCCAAAAACTTGAGAACATGAACATAATTTTATCAATAAGCAACTCAACTTTTCTGTACCAGATACCATATCCACCCAGATGGCTAGAGAATGGGCAGGTGACCCTCTTTAGTGAGCTACATCACAACTATGGGCTCCCAGTAGAAAGGGCTGCATAATATGCCATGCTACTCAGTATCCTATTCGAAACCTAATTCCCAATAAAATGACTGCCAACATTTTGTTCCTGCATTTTATTTGAGGTTGAGTTCTAAGCCGAGGCACCCAGCGCACTTCATTTGGACCAAATGTAAAAGTCAGTAATCTTTATGCAAAGAAAATGTCATTATAGTGAGACTATCCTTTCAAATTAACCAAAGCAAAAAAAATGGTGTGAATATCTTTCTGCCTCACCCCACCCTACCCACCATTACATATCTCCCATTGCATTCCATTCATTTTGTAGTTTGTGGCTCAGTTGGTACCACACTTACCTCTGAATCACAGGGCTGGATTTTCATAGAGTCAGCTCATTATACATTCTAGGCTGTGAGCCCAGGCACCCATTAGACTGTTGAAACAGCTGCACCCATCGGAAAACTTTGTTTGATTGATAGCTCTTGCTCTGTGATCTATTCTGTCAATTGCACAATGTTTATTTACACATGGTAGAGAAACTGCAAGAGATGCAGGATCAGGCAGTTCCTTTTTATCGTGAAGCTGATGCTCTCTCCGGCTGTATCATCACGGCTGATACATTTTATTTCCTCTCGCTGAAGTTTCTAAGGATTCATTACTGCAATGTCAGCCTGTGTGGGAAGAACCAACAGTGTCCTTTGTTGAAATCTGTTAGTACGATAATAAAAACTTAAATTAGAATAGCCTCAGTAGTTGCCATAGCAATAGTGCAAGCTCAGTACATTAGCAAGGAAAAGAATAAGACTTGTTTTTTATGTGATGCTTTTCACAATCACCGACCATCTCCAAATGCTTTACAGCCAATGAAATTGCAGTTTCAGCTCTTGATACTTTAAAGTATCTAGATGACTGACACTTTTATGGGGCTACAGAAAATTATGAATGAATGATTTTTAAAAAGTTTTTGCACACATATTATTGTTACAATAGGGCTCATTGACTCTGTACAGAGCTTGGCATGGTGGGTATGGGGGCCATGGGGGTGGGTAGAGAGTCATAGCTTAGCATAGCGGGTAGGAAGATTCATGGGTGCTGGGGCATAGTTTTTCATGGTGCATAAGGAGCCATGGGAGTGGGTGGAGGGCAATAGCTTGGCATGGAGGGTATGATGGGCCATGGGGGTGGTGAGTGGGAGGCATGAGGTGGTACAAGTTGGCATGGATTGAGAATGGGGAGTGTGTGGGGGTGTGAGGGTGTGTGAGGGGTGAGGGCTAGAGGGCTGTTCTTTGTTTTGCTGTCATTAATACAACTGGGACGAAGTCCCAGAGCACAGAGGCGGGCCTTTTAAACAGCTTCCCTCGGCTTGCAGCAGCCCCTTTGGCTGCCTCCAAACTCTTTTTGGGGATGGTGTGCCCGACTCCGGTTAGCTCCCACCCGGAACGAAAATCTTGCCTTTACTGGAGGTGGGTTGTCTGAGCCTGGAAATTTCTCGACTCCCGCTACCCGCCTATAGGTTGAAAATCCAGCCCTCAATGTCCTGGATTCGAGTCTCACTGCAGGAATTGAGTAGAAAAATCAAGGCTGACACTCCAGTACAGCACCGGCGGGATGCTGCACTGTTGGATGTGCTGTTTCTTTGGATGAGGTGTTAAACTGAAGCTCTGTCTGCCCTCTCAGATGGACGTAAAAATCCCATGACACTCTTTCAGGCAGGGGAGTTATCCCCAATGTCCTGGCCAATATTTAACCCTCCATCAACATCATACAAAAGAAAAACCAGATGATCTGGTTATCCTCACTTTTCTGTTCATGGGTGTTTGCTGCTGCATTTTATATAGTGCACAGTGACCACACTTCAAAAAGTACTTCATTGGCTGTAAAGCATTTGGAGATGGTCGGTGGTTGTGAAAAGCATCACATAAAAAACAAGTCTTATTCTTTTCCTTGCTAATGTACTGAGCTTGCACTATTGCCATGGCAACTACTGAGGCTATTCTAAATTAAGTTTTTATTATCGTACTAACAGATTTCAACAAAGGACACTGTTGGTTCTTCCCACACAGGCTGACATTGCAGTAATGAATCCTTAGAAACTTCAGCGAGAGGAAATGAAATGTATCAGCCGTGATGGTACAGCCGGAGAGTGCATCAGCTTCACGATAAAAAGGAACTGCCTGATCCTATGTGAATGCTGTGCGACCTTATTGTTTGTCCGCCTTTTTACTCCCTCTTTGGAAACCACGCTCCTGACAGCTCAACCAATCTGCCCCCATTGACTTCCCATGACATCCCTGCGGCTTGTAGGTGATTAGAGGCATACTAATTACCAGGCAGTGCTACAAGTTAATTCCCTTCTTACTGTTTGTGAGTAAAGGTTGCAAAATTTACTCATTGACAAAGAATCTGCGTAGCAGAAGTACAAAAAAAAGGTTGAGCAAATGAAATAGAATTCAAAATTACAGGCTGGATTAATAAAGAGAGAAAGGAAAAGAATCAGGCTGGGAGGGGTGAGGTGGGGGCATGGAGTGCCTAATATCTTTTAAAAAACAAATATGAATGGACGCTTTCTTTTTTTATACAAGTCCCTACCACATCTGAAACATCTCAAAAGTGCTTCACATAGAATTAATTCCTTTGGAGTGCAGTGATTATTGTCACTTAGTCTCTCAAACAACCATTTTTACATACAGATATTCCTACAACTACTAGGAACATAGGAACAGGAAAAGGCCATTCAGCCCGTCAAGCTTGTTCTGCCATTCAATATGATCATGGCTGATCGAACACTTGAATGCCTTTTACCCACACTATCCCCATAACTCCTTATGTTATTGTTAATCAGAAATCTATCAATCTCTACCTTAAACATACTCAATAACTGAGTTTCCATGGCCCTCTGGGGTAGAGAATTCCAAAAATTCACAACCATCTTAGTAAACAAAATTTTCCTAATCTCAGTCCTAAATGGCTTCCCCCTAATTTGGGCTATGCCCAATCAGACCATGATTATCCAACTATCCATTTATCACATCTTTTATAATAGATTCTAGCATTTTCCCTACTACTGATGTAAGGCCAACAGGTCTGTAGTTCCCTGTTTTCTCTCTCCCTCCCTTCTTAAGTAGTGGGGTGGCATTTGCTACCTTCCAATCTTCAGGAACCATTCCAGAATCTATAGAATTTTGGAAAATGATCACCAATCCATCCATTATCTCTATAGCAACCTTTTCCAACACTCTGGGACTTATCAACTTTCAGTCCCATTAATTTCTCCAATACAACCTTCTTACTTACACTAATTTCCTTCAACTCTTCATTCTCCCTAGTCCCTTCAAGAAAAAGATGATCGATTTTGGAACCGTTGCAGCACAGGAATGTTAACTAGGACAAGGAAGAATTATTTCAGTTCGTGGCACTGGACCTGAAATACCCATCTGTGTCCGGTGCCAGATCATGGTTCAACGCGTAATCCTAATGATGGTGTGTGAATCTGATAACACAGTACTTCAGTGAAGTACCAGCTTAATTTCTGTACTTGAGTCCTGAACATAAGAAAAAAAGATAATGATAAAGAGAAAAGAACTAATTCAATAAAAAAGGGAGAAGGATTTACACTATTCTTATTTGCACACAGGATAGGAACTTAGAGAGAAAAACAGAAAATGCTGGAAAAACTCAGCAGGTCTGACAGCGTTTGTGGAGAGAGAAACCAAGTTGACAGCATCTGTGGAGAGCATCTGTGTGTCATATGGACTTGGAACGTTAACCCTGTTTCTCTCTCCACAGGTGCTGTCAGAGATGTTGAGTCTTTCCATCATTTCCTGCTTTTATTTTAGATTTCCAGCATCTGCAGTATTTTGATTTTATCATAGAAATGTAGAGAATTGGTTGGAGTTGAAAATGGGTTAGGAGAACTCATATTGTTCCCAAATCATTGTGACAGAGTAAAATGGGATAATGTATTCACTGCTCCCAGCCCAGAACCACTATCATGTCTACTCTGGACTTGAGAGGGATACCCACCTCGCTCAGGTTTCTGTTCAAGGGGAACTGATAAGACACATTGGGAGAAGCTATCTCTGCTAGCTGGGGATTCTAGGTTGAGAGGTCATAGTCAAAAATTATAGCCAGACCTTTCAGGAGTGAAATTAGTAAACATTTGTCATGCAAAGGGTGACAAAAGTTTGGAACTCTTCTGTAAACAGTAATTGATGTTATACTCCAGAAAGCCAGTTGGTGAAAGATAGAACTGGAGCCAATCTTACATACTTTTATATTTATCTAAAGAGTTGCACATTACAGGTATGCACTTCTTAACCCAACAACTACAATTTCAATCTGTGTCTATTTATAGGAGCACAAATGAATCCACAGTTAATATCCACCACCTGTATATAATTAAACACAATGCTAGATCAATCATTAATTTGAAAACTGAGATTGAGAGATTTTTGTTAGCTGAATGTACTAAGCAAATGGAGTTAGGTTGCAGATCAGCCTTGATTTCATTTAATGCCAGAACAAGCTTAAAGGGGTACTCATGGTCCTATATTCTCTCAGTTCCTGGTCTCTCTTTCTACTCTCCTGCTCCTGTGCCTCAGGCTCCTGATATCCCACTCTTCAGGTTTGGTTTGCAGTGCCCCATTGCTTACTCTAACATTCCTCATCTCTCGCTCCTTTCTTCCCTCCAGTCTTAATCTCTTATTCCCCTTTCTCTGGTTTCTTTCCCTCTTTCCATTTGTGCGAGACTTGAACAGCCAGGTTAATAAATACTCCTCCATGCTCCGGGACCCAGAGCGGCTGGCGTCTTATTTTACTTTTTTTTTCTTTTAGTTTGGCTGGTGTGTAGACTTTTATTGATTGGAAAAATTAAGTGAGCATTTAAAGGCAAAATGAAATGCAATATAAAATTAATCAGAGAAAAAGCAAAACAAAAGCTGGAACAGATAGAGAGGAACTTCACTAATTACAGTTCTGTAGTACAGAAGGCACTGTAAGCACTGACAAACAACTCCAATCAGCATGTCTTTGGGAGTGTCACATGGGTCGTTAATGTGATCCCATGACAGATAAATTAATTTTTATTGCTGTGATTGCAAGGAATTACTCTAACCATCTGTAGAGTCATATCAAGAATGCAATGTTTAAGGTTTGAGATAATTGATACCATAGTCATATTCTGTCTCATTCACATTACTAACTAAAAAGGCAACACATGCCCTTAAACATACAAACAGAATCAATGTCTTTATGTCATGCACTCTGTTCCAGATATAAAGAACAACAAGTACACCTGCTTCAACACATTGTGAAGCTCCACGTACAACACCAAATAATAAAGGCTTCAACTTCTTTCAAAGACACTCCAGATACAATTGTATGCAGTAGTGTTTTTAAAAACCAATAGTATCAGTGGTACATCAGAACACAACATGCTTCACATTTCTCTTCCCCCTTTAGAACATTCAGAATTAATTTTAACAGAGGAAAATCATGGACTATGTCTGAACCTCTGCTCCACCAAGCTCTTACTTTTAAAAATTCATTCTTGGCATCGGGGCATCATGGCAAGGCCAGGATTTATTGCCCATCCCTAACTACCATTGGTCTGAATTGCTGCGGTCCATGTGGTGAAGGCACAAGCAGAGCGTTAATAGGTTGGGAGTTCGAGGATTATTACCCAGCAATGATGAAAGAATGGCGATATACTTCCAAGTCAGGATGGTGTGTGAGTTGGATGGGAACTAACAGGTAGTGGTGTTTCCATGTAACTGCTGTCCTCATCCCTCTAGGTGTCAGAAATCATGGGTTTGGGAGGTACTGTTGAAAAAGCCTTGGCGAATTGCTGCAGTACATCTTGTAGATGGTGTATATTGCAGTCACAGTGTGTTGGTGGTGGAGGCAGCAAACGTTTAAGTTGATGGATGGGGTGCGAATCAAGCAGGCTGCTTTGCCCTGGATGGTGTCAAGCTTCTTGAGTGTTGTTGGAGCTGTACTTATGCAGGCAAGTGGGGAGTATTCCACCACACTCCTGACTTATGCCTTGCAGATGGTGGACAGGCTTTGAGGAGTCTGGAGGTAAGTTACACACCACAGAATTCCCAGCCTCTGAATACCTGTGCCTGGAACTGAAGAAGAATATCTCTCCACTGACTTTAAAAGAGCTTCTGTTTCACACAGAATGAATCCGCCTTATGTATTTTAAAATCATGATACAGAAAACCCTGAGGATGGAATGTAGGTCAGTGATTGGTACTATATCGTACGCAATGGCCAAAGCAACTATTTAGCCGATTTGAGTGTCTTGATTCTCAGTAGTGTTTTTAATGTTAGAAAATCCTGGTTAAAATGGAGTAATTGAGGTCTGTTTGAACCTACTTAGAGCTGTGCAGTTCTTGATATTGGGGCAGAGATTGCATTGGATGGATAGTTAGTGTCTTCCCAGATGACACTAGGTTCATGTGATCTCTTGAAATCATTTTGATTACCTGAGGGAGTCGGAGAGGAATTTTCCCAGAGTATTTTCTCCTTTTATTGACCTGAGAATTTTTGTTTTCTGTTTTTTTTTCCTCTCTAGGGGGTTGCATGGCTGTGGGGATGAGGGTGTTTAGTTATTATGCACCAGTTGTCATAGAATGTTGAACAAGTTTGGTGGTTTAGCTGGTCTTTTCCTGTCTGTCAATTATGTCGGTCCTTACTCCTCCCCAAAGAAAGGCTGTTATTTCACAGCACCAGCACTGTGGTAAGATTTAAGTTAATCCTTTGTTTTTATTTCCAATTTATTCAGTCGAGACAGATGGGCAGTGGGAGTTAAGCTTAGTAGTGACTCTTTTTTAGGCTCAATCATTAGGGAGATCACCAATCCTTAAAAAATGACAATGAAAGTTATTCCTTTAACAAGCCTTGGGGCATTTTAGACATCATTGTTACCAAAATTACCAACATCAAGTAAACCCTACGGACATCAGAACCCTGGTGGATTTACATAAACAGAAAGGGTCTATCATGTACTTGGCTCTCTTTTATTTTAAAACTGTTTAATCATTTGACTGACCTGACATTGAAATTTTACCTGACTCAGCAGCTGAGCTTAGCTGACCTGTCGGCTAGCTTGGATCATGTGACCTGCACAACGACTGGGAGCATTTCCTCGATTTACATCACAACAACCAATCCATGCAGCATCTGACCAGTCACAGCTCCTGCTTGCAGATAAAATCTTATCCGCATTAGATTGCCTTCTGACTGACAGGCATGGGATAATCCTCTGCTTTCTTGGTAAAAGGGGAGGTCTGAGTGACAACTACAGAGACTTCTCATCAATATTAAACAGCATCCAAGGTGACGTTAATCTTAAAGTGCTAAAATGTTGAGATAATCACAGCGTCTGAATAATCACAGTTTCCCATATCGTCATAATTGCAGGTGGGAATGTGAGAAGAATCTCTGATTACCAAATAATTGCCCGAGTTGATTAGAATTTATGGGGTAATAGATGGCTTTTGTAGCGAATGGCAAGACAGTAATTGAAATTGACCCATTCTGATGGTGTGACAAATGTTCGGGTGATCCCAGAACACTATCAATATAGATCCAAAATATGCTGACTGTGGGAAGTGACACAATGTTGGAGAAAAACACATTAGAGATTTATTTTTCTGAGAGGATTGTAGGCTCTTTATTGAAGCCCCCAATAACTCTCAACTGTACAGCAATGAGTCTTGTCACCATTCAATGTATTTTGATGTTGGAGCTGCATAGCGGGATGCTGCTTTCTTGAAACTAATGAAGGAGTGCTGCATCTCGGACAGCAATTTTTAGGGCAGGATTTTCCGCTCGGTGTGCCAGCGCATGCCCGACACCCTCGAGTGTGAAATAGCACGCGGTGATGTTAGGCGAGCGTCCCAATGTCATTGGACACTTGTGCGATATTTCGGTCAGCGGGCGTGCGTGAGAGCTGGCAGCGCACGCGCCGACAATTAAGAGGCCTCTTGTAGTGAAATGGAGTGCTATGTACCTTTAAGAGAATGTAGTTAGTTGACCATGTGACTGTATTGGCCAATCACTACACAGTGCGGGCTTCTTGAGTAACTGTAAATCTAGAGCTGGAGGTGATTGAAGAAGCACACATTTTTTTTATTCATTCACGGGATGTGGGTTTCTCTGGCTGGGCCAGCATTTATTGCCCATCCCTAGTTACCCTTGAGAAGGTGGTGGTGAGCTGCCTTCTTGAACCGCTGCAGTCCATGTAGTGTGGGTACATCCACAGTGCAGTTAGGGAGGGAGTTTCAGGATTTTGACCCAGCGACAGTGAAGGAACGGTGATATATTTCCAAGTCAGGATGGTGAGTGACTTGGAGGGGAACTTCCAGGTGGTGGTGTTCCCATCTATCTGCTGCCCTTGTCCTTCTAGATGGTAGTGGTTGTGGGTTTGGAAGGTGCTATCAAAGGAGCCTTGGTGAATTCCTGCAGTGCATCTTGTAGATGGTACACACTGCTGTTACTGTGTGTCGGTGGTGGATGTAGTGAATGTTTGTGGATGGGGTGCCAATCAAGCGGGCTGCTTTGTCCTGGATGGCGCCGAGCTTCTTGAGTGTTGTGGGAGCTGCACTCATCAAGGCAAGTGGGGAGAATTCCATCACACTCCTGACTTGTGCCTTGTAGATGGTGGGCAGGATTTGGGGAGTCAGGAGGTGAGTTACTTGTCACATGATTCATAGCCTCTGACCTGCTCTTGTAGCCACAGTATTTATAAAGCTAGTCCAGTTTAGTTTCTGGTCAATGGTAACTCCCAGGATGTTGATAGTGGGGGATTCAGTGATGGTAATGCCATTGAACATCAAGGGGCAATGGTTGGACTCTCTCTTGCTGGAGATGGTCATTGCCTGGCACTTGTGTGGCTTGAATAAAACTTGCCATTTGTCAGTCCAAGCCTGGATATTATCCAGGTCTTGCTGCATTTGGACATGGACTGCTTCAGTATCTGAGGAATCGCGAATGGTGCTGAACATTGTGCAATCATCAGTGAACATCCCCACTTCTGACCTTATGATGGAAGGAAGGTCATTGATGAAGCAGCTGAAGATGGTTGGGCCTAGGACACTACCCTGAGGAACTCCTGCAGTGATGTCCTGGAACTGAGATGACTGACCTCCAACAACTATAACCCTCTTCCTTTGTGCTAGGTATGACTCCAACCAGTGGAGAATTTCCCCCCGATTCCCATTGACTCCAATTTTGCTAGGGCTCCTTGATGCCACCCTCGGTTAAATGCGATAAACAAAATCCTTGATGTCAAGGGCAGTCACTCTCACCTCACCTCGGGAGTTCAGCTCTTTTGTCCATATTTGAACCAAAGCTATAATGAGGTCAGGGGCTAAGTGGCCCTGGCGGAACCCAAACTGGGCATCAGTGAGCAGGTTATTGCTAAGCAAGTGCCGCTTGATAGCACTATTGATGACCCCGTCCATTACTTTACTGATGACTGAGAGTAGACTGATGGGGCAGTAACTGGCCGGGTTGGATTTGTCCTGCTTTTTGTGGTCAGGACATACCTGGGCAATTTTCCACATAGCCGGGAAGATACCAGTGTTGTAGCTGTACTGGAACAGCTTGGCTAGGGGCACAGCAAGTTCCGGAGCACAAGTCGTTAGTACTATTGCAGGAATATTGTCAGGGCTCATAGCCTTTGCAGTATCCAGTGTCTTCAGCCGTTTGTTGATATCACATGGAGTGAATCGAATTGGCTGAAGACTGACACCTGTGATACTGGAGACATCGGAGGAGGCCGAGATGGATCATCCACTTGGCACTTCTGGCTGAAGATTGTAGCAAATGCTTCAGCCTTGTCTTTTGCACTGATGTGCTGGGCTCCTCCATCATTGAGGATGGGGATATTTGCAGAGCCTCCTCCGGTGAGTTATTTAATTGTCCACCAACATTCACAACTGGATGTGGCAGGACTGCAGTGCTTAGATCTGATCTGTTGGTTGTAGGATCACTTAGCTCTGTCCATTACTTGCTGCTTATGCTGTTTGGGATGCAAGTAGTTCTGTCTTATAGCTTCACCAGGTTGACACCTCATTTTTAAGTAAACCTGGTGCTGCTCCTGGCATGCCCTCCTGCACTCTTCATTAAACCAGTGTTGATCCTCTGGCTTGATGGTAATGGTTGACATGGTGTTAGTTTTCTGTTCTTCGTTCCAATAAACCACCAGTGTTTGTTCAGTTAATCGGTCTCTCTGCCTATATTGTTTCAAGCACCAAATAATGTGTTAATATCAAGGACACAGATTGTGTTCGCCAGACAAAGTGAACCTGATAACCAAAAACATAAAACTGGTCATGAGGATAAACAAAATCCATTGACTGCGATCAAGAAAGCCGCAGTAAGCCAGCTACGTTACTTCACCACTACCTTGAAAGCTGTTTGAAAGTGCAGTCTCCTTAGCCATCGAGTACGCCGCGGTTTGGGCATCTTGAACCATTCGACCCAGTTTCCGATGACTGGTCTCATTACGCCGAACGCCTAGCGTTCACCTTTACCATCTACAACATCACGGGGGAGGACAAGAAGGTGATTATTTTGTCCACATGTGGGAGCAAAATGTATGGCCTGATCCACAGCTTTAAGTTACCTCACGCCCCCGATATGAAGACTTTCAACGAGTTAGTAAACATTGTAAAAAACCACCTGAAGCCAAAGCCCCCAGTCACTATGTAGTGTTTTAAATTCAATTCTAGGAATAGGCTTCCAGGAGGGACAATCACTAGCCATGTAACTGCTTTAAAGGAATTAAAGGAATATTGTGAGTTCGGAACTTCAATTAATGACATGTTGAGAGACTGATTGATATGTGGAATTGGGGACGATGCTATTGAAAAGCAATTGCTGTCTGAAACTAATCTAATTTCAGTGAGGTATTAGAATTGGCAACAGCCATGGAAAGGCTGTTAGACACTCGGAGGCAATAAAAGATACATAAAATGGTGCCGTCCATCTTGTAGTGTGGGAAGAGCTGGTAATAAAGGCGTGAAAATGTTGGACTCCGCAGAAACGCCTGCTATGTACAGACCATTGAAGAACAACAGGTCTACAGTGAAAACCTGGGACATTAATGCAAGAAATACATCCAGGCAGCCTGCAGGCGATCGACAGTTCAGAAATATCAAATGCTTTTTCCACCACCGCAATGGTCACTTAATGCGGCACCATCAAGATCGGCTGAGACAGCATTTTAAAAACAAAGGTAGAAATCGCAAAAGCTATCTTATTGAAGAACCAGAGGAAGCAGAATCTGACATCTATTCATTATACAACCTGAAAGTGGGTGGAACTGAGCCAATCCAGGTAGTCATTAGAGTCAATGAGCAACCCATCAAGATGGAGGTCGATACTGGGTCATCAATGTCTGTCATAGGAGAACAAACATTCAGATACTTGAATAAAGGAGTCCATCCTTTATGTTTGGAACAATTGGACACTATATTAAAAACATATACGGGTGAAGAAATAAAGAGTGAAAGGGATATGTCAAGTCCCAGTGCAGTATGGGGATCAGTCTGCAAATTTACCCCTTATAGTAGTAGCTGGGGTGAGCCCCAGTTTAATTGGTTGCAACTGGCTCAAAAAGATTAAATTGCAATGGGCTGAGACTTTTCAAATCAGAACAAGAAACTTACAGGAATTGTTACAAAAGCACTCTTCCATTTTCAGGGGTGAGCTAAGAAGGATCTGTGGGTTACAAGCCAAAATCCATGTTAACCCTATGCAACCCTCATTTGCTCTAAGAGACAAGGTCAAGACCGAGATAAACAGGCTGGAAAAGTTGGGTATCCTACAGCTGGTGCAATTTTCTGAGTGGGCGGCACCCATAGTACCCGCACTGAAGCCAGATCAAAGTGATCACCGTTTATGTGGTGGCTATAAGTTAAATGTAAACAGAGTGGCCAAAATTGACGGGCACCCAGTACTGAAGATTGATGAATTATATTCAAAATTGGCAGGGGGCAGCACATTCAAAACTTGACACAAGACACGCCTACCAGCAGGTAGAGTTAGAAGGAGGCTCTCGGGAATTAGTGACCATCAAAACACATCAAGGATTGTATCAATATACTCGACTACCCTTTGGGGTCTCATCGGCGTGTGCTATTTTCCAGCGTACCATGGAAAATCTGCTTCAGGGACTGCCCAATGTCGTTTATCTGGACGATGTCTTAGTCACTGGACGAACTGACGAAGAACACGTAGCTAATTTTGAAGAGATGCTGAAACACTTCTCATAAGAGGGGGTGCGCTTGAGGCAAGAAAAATGTCTTTTCCAAGTCAAAGAGATATTTACTTGGGTCATAATGTGGACGCGCAAGGACCTGCACCCCGTGGAAGAAAAGATCAAGGCTATTCGCGAGGCACTTGCGCCGAGAAACACTACAGAGATAAAGGCCTTCTTAGGCATGATAAACTACTATGGGCGATTTCTCCCAAATCTATCCACCGCACTGGCTCCATTACCGCGTTGCCTAAGAAAAACCATAAATGGATTGGACAAGTTCCGCACCAGGAGGTGTTTCTGATGGTAAAGCAATTGTTAAGGTCATCGGCCTTACTGGTCCACTTTGACCCAAAGAAAGAATTGATTTTAACTTGCGATGCGTTCCTTTATGGAATAGGGGCTGTACTTTCACACCGGATGGCAGATGGCTCTGGACGACCCATTGGTTACATATCTCGCACACTCAGTGCTGCAAAGCGACGATATTTTCAAACTGAGAAGGTTGTGTTTGTTTGTTATGTGTTTGGTATTTGGAAATTCCATCAACACTTCCATAGTTGCCATTTTCACATTATATCTGACCACAAGCCTCTGCTGGGATTATTTGGAGAGGATAAGGCGATCCCCTCCATCAGATCTGCTCACACTCAAAGGTGGGCACTGATATTGGCTGCTTACGAACGTACTTTTATTCACCGATCGGGAAGCCAGGTCACACATGCTGATGCACTGAGCTACCTCCTCCTGCCAGATAACAACATGAAGGTTCCAATTCCCCAGGAACTTGTCTTAGTATTACATTTTTTGGATTCCTCTCCTGTCCAGGCCAAACAAATCTGTGAGTGGACAAGCCAAGATCCATTTTTATCTCACGTCTGGGAGCAAGTCTTGAATGGATGGTCAGGCGAGCCAAAGTCTGATGACATGGATCCCTACTTCAAATGAGAGGAGAGAAGAGTCTCAAACTAAATTAGAATAATTAAAATTAATCCTCTTTCATTAAAACAGTTCCTACATTACAACTGTGACTACACTTCACAAGCACCTCATTGGCTGTAAATTGCTTTGGGAGGTCCTGAAACTGTAAAAAGCGCTATGTAAATGCAACTATTTTTTTCTTTCCTTAAATAAAGCAATGGCTTTAGGATAACCTATTGTTATTCAGTCATTAGTTACAAGGCTCAGCAGTACTTACATTCAGAGGGTCAACCTTATAATCCCTTCTTGCTATTTGACCCTTAGTCGTGACCCCCACAGTGGCCTTCACTTCACCTACATTTGTCTTATCCTCTGTCACACAATTCCCCCTCATATGCTTATTATGAGAGAAACATTACTATGACATGCCTTAGTTCCAATAATTTAATACAAATTACCACAGCAATAAATAAACTGAGTATTAAAATTGATATAAATCCAACTGAGAAGTTAAAATAACTTCCCTGCTGCATCTAGGATGATTCTTAAACGGCCAACTGAGAGTTGCACAAGCATTTCACCAGGAATGAATTCTCCTGTCCCCTGTTTATGATGCTTGCAAATTATTGTCATGAAAGGAGTTTGCCACCCACGCTAACACATCAGATTTTGCTGCTGATTTCAATCTAGAATTTAAAATGTATTTTTCCTACTATAGGTATTTTTCCTTTTTTGACAGTTCAAAATGAAAAAGCACACTAGACTTCATTTATTACAGAATCACAGAATCACAGGATCATGCAGTGCAGAAGAGGCCCTTCGGCCCATCGAGTCTGCACCAACACGTGAGAAACACCTGACCTACCTACCTAATCCCATTTACCAGCACTTGGCCCATAGCCTTGAATGTTATGACGTGCCAAGTGCTCATCCAGGTACTTTTTAAAGGATGTGAGACAACCATCCCAGGCAGCGCATTCCAGACCGTCACCACCCTCTGGGTAAAAAAGTTTTCCTCACATCCCCCCTAAACCTCCTGCCCCTCACCTTGAACTTATGTCCCCTCGTGACTGACCCTTCAACTAAGGGGAACAGCTGCTCCCTATCCATCCTGTCCATGCCCCTCATAATCTTGTACACCTCGATCAGGTCGCCCCTCAGTCTTCTCTGCTCCAACGAAAACAACCCAAGTCTATCCAAACTCTCTTCATAACTTAAATGTTTAATTCCAGGCAACATCCTAGTGAATCTCCTCTGCACCCCCTCCAGTGCAATCACATCCTTCCTATAATGTGGTGACCAGAACTGCACACAGTACCCCAGCTGTGGCCTCACCAAGGTTCTGTACAACTCCAACATGACCTCCCTACTTTTGTAATCTATGCCTCGATTGATAAAGGCAAGTGTCCCATATGCCTTTTTCACCACCCCACTAACATGCCCCTCCGCCTTCAGAGATCTATGGACACACACGCCAATTTATGGGCAACTACCTGCTTAGAGTGGAGCAGAACTCATCCAACAAATGCATCTACCAGTTCTTGGCTGGAATTTTTTGGAGGTGATAGAAATCCTGCCATCGTGAACAAATAACATGGAGAATGAAGCAGCATTGATGGCCGTGCATCCTTAAAGACAGACAAGTGTGGTCAGTATGTTAGTATGAGGAGTTTGGCACCAAATTAAGAAGCAGAACCTCAAAGGTCATAATCTCTGGATTATTACCTGAGCCACATGCAAATTGGCATAGGACAAGTCAGATTAGGGAGATGAATGCATAGCTCAAAGATTGGTGTGGGAGAAGTGGGTTCCTGTTCATGGGGCACTGGCACCACTACTGGGGAATGTGGGATCTGTACCATTGGGATGGTCTGCACCTGAACCATACTGGGATCGGTGTTCTTCCGAGCTGCAAGGGAAGTAGAGAGGGTTTTAAATTACGTAGTAGGGCCAAGGGTACAAATTTAGGAAGATGTGGTAAATCAAAGAATAGAGAGGAGACAAAAGGGAAAAGTATTGTTGTGAGAAATGAAAAGCAGACTATGACTGGGAGGGATCGAGAGTACAAATCTATCAGTAAATCAACAGGTTAGACGAGATGTTGTAAAAAGAATAAAAGGATAAAGCTAAAGGTTCTGTATCTGAATGCACGAAGCACTTGAAACAAAACAGATGAACTGAGAGAGCACATAGAAATAAATAAGTACAATTTGATAGCCATCACAGAGACATGGCTGCAGGAGGACATGGATTGGGACCTGGATATTGAAGGGTATAGGAATCTAGGAAGGACAGGAAGTGAAGAAAATGTGGGGGGTGGTTCTGTTAGTTAATGATGGTATTAGCACAATAGAGAGGGATGACCTAAGTTCAGAAAACCAGAGTGTGGAAATGCTTTGGGTAGAGATGAGAAATGGTAAAGGCAAAAAGTCACTTGTGGGAGTTGTGTGCAGGCCCCCCAATAGTAACCACATGGTAGGATGGAGCATTAAGGAAGAAATAATGGGAGTTTGTCAGAAACGCAAGGCGATAATCATGGGAGATTTTAATCTGCATATAGACTGGAAAAGTCAGATGGGTAAAGGTAGCCTAGATGAGGAGTACATAGAATTTTTCTGGGATAGTTTCTTAGAACAGCATGTTCTGGAACCAACCAGAGAGCAGGCTATACTAGACCTGGTATTGTGTAAAGAGATGGAATTAATTAATGATCTCATTGTGAATGTGCCCCTAGGTAACAGTGACCATAATATGATTGGATTTTACATTCAGTTTGAGGGAGAGAGGAGTGGATCCAAGAATATGGACAGAATGGCCCCAGATTTGCACTAAATGTGGTAGTGGGTGGGCGACACAATGTTTTACCTGCTGGCTGGATTGGTGGCTTTTCATGCCCTAACGTCCCAAACCCACCACGTTAATTATGCACCCCCGGGAAACATGCTGTTTCTGTGGTGGGTGGGCACTCGTTTTCCAGCCGCTTCAAGACCCCGGTCACCATTTTAAAGCCGCACACACATCTCAAAGCCCCCAGCCCTGGAAAACTGGGAGGAATATGCCCATGAAAGGCAAAAAGACTGCAGCCCCCAGATTTAATGACACGTCCTTTGAGCACCTTTTGGACATAGTGGCGTCTCGCCATGATGTCCTCTACCCCCGCTCTGGCTGTAGGATGGACAGCAACCTCATTATTCTGGCTTGCAAAATGGTGGCAGCGGTGGTCAGTGCCAATGCCCTGCAAAAGACAACAGCCACCTAGTGCCACTACAGGATGAATGGTCTCATCCACTCCGCCAAGGTAATTCACTCTTCTCATCACTCTCAAGGCACACACTCACAAACCCATCACACATCCACAGGGATCTCACATCTCATGGGTCAACACCACTAACTCTCACACACACCCTCACATCACCATCAGGCTCATATCCTCTGGAGCTCGCGTCCTCATCCCATCCATGGCTCCGCTCACCATACAAACACTCCACGCAGTGCCATGTGTCCTGCTCACACTCTCTCCATCTGTTTTCATGCAGGAGAAGTCTGCTCACATCTGCAGGGAGAGGTCCCAGACCGGGGGTGGAGTGGCCCACATTAGGCCCCTCACTCACTTTGAGGAGCGTGTCATCGCACTGATTGGCGAGGACATGGACCGTGCCTGTGGCGACGGTGAGGTTAGTGGCAAATACCCTCATAAGGATCCTGTGCCACACCATCCCTCTCTCAACGCAACTGTGAGTGCTCTCTCTCCTGCTTTTGACTCTGTTGCCGTGCACTAATTATCTCTAATTTGGTTCACAGGGAGCTCTGCCAAGCAACCGACACCGTCAACCAGTCCCTCAGCTCCATTCATGTCCTCACCTCCAGCCAAGGGGACACCTCCTCCATAAGTAGCCTGGAAGATCCATCACAGCGCTTACCCACAGCTCCACCAGCGCAGAGACACACACCTCAGTGGGATGTAGATCTAGACCAGGCTCAGGTTCACAATCTGGTGGTCATCGCACGGACACTTGTCCGCAGCAGCTGGACACGGGTTTGTGCGAGCTCCCCGGCACTCGGAGGACTGCTGGGGATCAGGCACTGTGAGGGCTGAGTCAAATGACAAGCCTCTAGATTTGGCCTCCACCTCATCCCAGAGAGTCAGCAGAAGGTGGGGGAACATCACGCAGAGCTGTTGGAAGCCCTCAGCAGAGTGACACGTGACTTGGAGGAGTGCGTCCGCCTGCTCTCTGATGAAGTGGTGCCCACATGTCCGTGTATGGAGGTCTCCATGGGGAGGATGGTAGTTGCCATGGAGACGCTGGTCCAGCAGAACGTGGAGATGCGTGCAGACCTGCACTCCATCGCGGGAACCATGGGTGAATTCCTGCAGTGGCAACGCGAGAGGGGAAGGGGACACCTCAATGTCCCTCCAGGTGCTCCTTCCCCTCATGGAGTCAGGCCGGGGCCACCAGGAACTCAAATGGAGGAGGAGCAGCAGCTGGACACCCCTGGGTCACCCAATCAAGAATCTCAGAGGCTGTGCTCTCCCTCCAAGTCCCCTTTGCCTATGAGCCCCTCAACCTCATCCTCTGTCACTGCAGATGGAGCAACTGGACAACGAGTGATTCTGGAGGGAGAAGCGTGTGTGTGGCAGGGCCTTTTGGAAGAAGGACTACTGCAGGGTGGATGTCCACGAAAGGCAAAAAGACTGCAGCCCCCAGGTGAAATAACGCATCCCTTGAGCGCCTTTTGGACACAGTGGAACCTCGTTGTGATGTTCTCTACCCCCGCTCTGGCCGCAGGCTGGGCAGCAACTCTCCCACACACGCGGATCCTCCACGTATCACACTCACCTCACTGTCCTGAGCATTTTCAATGCTGCCTGCTGGGGTTCACTTTCAGTTGTCCATCTGAGCTGACCTGCATCTCCGCCCACCCCCTGATCACACCCCCATGCAGGACCTGACCTCACCCACCATGACCGTCGTTTCACTTTCAATTTAGACAGCTTGGTCTGGATTCAGTTTTTCATCAGCTGTCCCATCTTTTCCCCTCCCCCAGTCACACATTTCCTTTCCCCCATCACAGTTGACCCACCCAGCATTATCTTCCACCTCCCCTCCGTGACCTACCGGCCTTTTCCTTCGGGGATGTCCAGGTGAAACATTCTCTTTCATTCTGAAAACCCCACTCCCATCCACATTCACCCCCAAACCTCCTCCTTCGCAACCCTGGTGTCCGTGTCTGGGTCCCCACCAAGCACCCTCGCTGTCCATTCCCCCATTACCATTGAACCCTCACCCTCCCACCCTACCGCCTCACTCTGCCCTTGGTCATTCTCACCATTCCCTCATACCACACCCACCCTCAGTTCACTCTCCAGGAGACAGTCATTGATCCATCAGACACCTCCCTTGCACATTCACCTGGACATCCCCTCCTCCGGACCCCTTCCCCTACCCCAGAACCTCTTCACCCCATCTGGACCCCTTCCCCCCCCCAGGGACCCCTTCACCACCCTTAGACCTCCCACCCGCCTGGCCTCCCACCTGCTTAGCCCCTCTCCCTCCCTGACTCCCTCAGACACCCTTACTTCTTCCTCTCCCCAGAGTCCCTGCCCTCTTCATACCCCTTCCTCCCCCTTATTCCTTTCCCTCTCTGCACTCCTTCCCTCCTCCGAACTCCTTCCCTTACACCATCCGCCCCCTTACACCCAGTTGCCCCCTTCTCCCCAGTTATCCACTCCTTCCCCTATACTCACACCCCCTCCCAACCTCACCCACCCGACACCTTCACTCCCCACCTCCCAACCTCATCCCCCTGACACCTTCATCCCCCCTCCCAACCTCACCCACCCGACACCTTCATTCCCCACCTCCCAACCTCATCCCCTTGACACCTTCATTCCCCCCTCCAAACCTCACCCCTGACACCTTCATCCCCCCTCCCAACCTCACCCACCCGACACCTTCATTCCCCACCTCCCAACCTCACCCACCTGACACCTTCATTCCCCACCTCCCAACCTCATCCCCTTGACACCTTCATCCCCCCCCAACCTCACCCACCCCCGACACCTTCATTCCCCCCACCAACCTTAGCCCCTAACACCTTCAATCTCCCTCCAACCTCATCCCTCCAACACCTCCATTTCCTGCTTCCCAACCTCACCCTCCCCTGACACCTTCATTCTCTCCCTCCCAAACTCACCCCCCAACACCTTCACTCCCCCCAGCACCTCTTCCTCCCCCAGTTGACCCTAGGCCTTCCTCTCCCACCCCCTCGACTATCATACATTGCAAACATCAACGGTGACTTTCCAGCTCCCATGAGCTTGTTTGCAGCAGAGCCATGTCCATGAGAATCCACCTAGCACACCATGGACATCCCCCCAGGCCCCTGTTTCTGTTGGGCTCCGGCATCTTCTGCTCCTTGGGTGTCTGTAATGTGAGAAAGGCCCTGGCAGTAAGTCCTAACTTTTGCACGTCACGGTTGTCAGGATGTGTTCTTCCCCGGCATGTTTTCCTGCCGGTGTGGACGGACAATCTAACGTTGTGGGCGGGGGAGGGGGGATGAGGCTGGCAGGCTGGCCTTGTAATGTTATGCTGATGTATCACCATGAGATCCTCGATGTACGATGGCAGAGAATGCGGCCCACCATCGACAGGCTGAGTGGACGATGGCAAACTGGTTTCACAACATTGTGAAACTGATTTTTGGCCTTCTCGCCATATTGTCTGCTCATGCCACCAAACACCCCCGATGCCAGCGGGCACAGAAAATCCCAGCCTATGTTTTTAAACTTAATTAAGGACAATTATGAGGGTATGAAAACAGAGTTGGCTAAAGTGAATTGGCAAATTAGGTTAAAAGTTAGATTATTGGAGATGTAGTGACAAACATTTCAGGGGATATTTCAGAGTACACGGAGTAGATACATTCCAACCAGTAAGAAAAAGTCCAAGGGATGGGCACACCATCCATGGTTAACTAGAAAGATTAAAGATAGTATCAAATTTGAAGGAAAAGTATATAATTGGGCAAAGATAGGTGGAAGGCCAGAAGATTGGCCAGAAGAGAAGGAACAGCAAAGGATGACTAACAGATTAATAAGGAGGGGAAAATTAGGGTACAAGAGAAAGATGGCCAGAAACATAAAAACAGATAGTAAGAGTTTGCATAAATATTTTAAAAAGATATGAGTTAACAAAGTGAGCGTTGGTCCTATAGAAAGTGAGTCTGGAGAATTGATAATGAAAAACAAGGAAATGGCAGATGAATTGAACAGGCATTTTGCATCAGTCTTCACTTCAGAGGATACAAGTAACATCCCAGAAGCAGCAATGAATCAGAAAATGGGAGGGAGGAACTCAGGAAAATTAAATCACCAGAGAAGTGACACTGAGTAAATTGTCAGAGCTGCAGATTGACAAGTGCCTGGGTCCTGATGGACTTCACTATAGGGATTTAAAGGAAGTGGCTAGTGAGATAGTTGATGCATTGGTTTTAATTTTCTGAAACTCCCTAGATTTGGGGAAAGTCCCATTAGAATGAAGATAGCAAATGTAACTCCTTTATTCAAAAAGGGAGAGAGATGGAAAGCAGGAAACTACAGGCCAGTTAGCTTAACATCTGTCATGAGGGAAAATGTTAGAAGCTATTATTAAAGAAGCTATAGCAGAGCACTTGGTTAAGTTCAAGGTAATCAGGCAGAGTCAACATGGTTTTGTGAAAGGGAAATCATATTTAACCAAATTATTGGAGTTCTTTGAGGAAGTAACATGTGCTGTGGATAAAGGGGAACCAGTAGATGTCCAGAAGGCAAACCGCTGCATCAGAGGTTATTGCGAAAAATAAAAGCTCATGGTGTAGAGGGTAACATATTGACATGGATAGAAGATTGGCTGGCTAACAGGAAACAGAGAGTAGGCATAAATGGGTCTTTTTCAGGTTGGCATGATGTAATGAGTGGCATGCCACAGTGCTGGGACCTCAGCTGTTTGCAATTTATATAAATGACTTGGATGAAGGGGTTGAAGGGATGGTTGCCAAATGTGCTGATGACACAAAGATAGGGAGGAAAGTAAGTTGTGATGAGGACAAAAGGAGGCTACAAACAGCTATAGATAGATTAATTGAATGGGCAAATATCTAGCAAATGGAGTATAATGTGGGAAAATGTGAAATTGTCCATTTTGGCAGGAAGAATATAAGAAAAGCATATTATCTAAATGGTGAGAAATTGCAGAGCTCTGAGGTGCAAAGGGATCTGGGTGTCTTAGTGCATGAATCACAAAGGCTAGTATGCAGGTACAGTAAGTAAATAGCAAAGTTAATAGAATGTTATCATTTATTGAGGGGAATTGAATAGAAAAGTAGGGAGGTTATGCTTCAGTTGTACAGAGCACGAGTGAGACCACATCTGGAGTGCTATGTATAGTATTCGTCACCTTATTTAAGAAAGGATGTAAAGGCATTGGAAGCAGTTCAGAGAAGGTTTACCAGACTAATACCTGGAATGGATGGGTGGTCTTATGAAGAAAGGTTGGACAGGCTAGGCTTTTATCTGCTGGAGTTTGGAAGAGTAAGAGGCGACTTTATTGAAACATATAAGATCTTGAGGGGTCTTGACAGGGTGGATATGGAGAGGATACTTCCTCTTGTGAGAGAATCGAGAGCTAGGGGGTCACTGTTTAAAAATAAGGGATCGCCCATTTAAAACGGAGATGAGGTGAATTCTTTTAACTCAGAGGGTTGTGCGTCTTTGAAACTCTTCCTGAAAAGGCGGTGGAAGCAGTCTTTGAATATTTTTAAGGCAGAGGTGGATAGATTCTGGGTAAGCAAGGGGATGATAGGCTATCACCTTATCACCTCCGGGTAGGCAGGATGCAGATTTGAGGTTACTATCAGATCAGCCGCGATCTTATTAAATGGCGGAGCAGGCTCGAGGGGCTGAATGGCCTAGTCCTGCTCCTTGTTCATATCTTCATTTACAGATGCAATGAGGCATCATTGATGCAGGGTGCAGGCAACCCTGCCTTGGTAATGGTCTCATCCAGATGAGGAGAAGGAGGGTACCATTGCAGGTTGGTACAGGGCCAGGAGGAGCAAGGGGCTGAACGGTAAGAGGCAGCATGTCATCATGAGGGTCAAGATGCTGGTGATCAGGGTCCACTGCAATGGTGAGTATTGGCCCAACAAGGGGTGTATTGCAGGCGGTGTTCCTATCTAGAGGTGAGAAGAAGGCAATGCCGGAGGTGCTTTTGTGTGTCCCGGGATGTGGCTGCTTACATCTGCCGGCTTCTCCAGTACGAGCTGTGGCCACAAGGACCCTGGGAGGAGCAATGCAGAGCACCCGGCCTGTGTAGGGTGAAGTACTGTCCGGGTGCCATTTAAATATGGCACCAGGACCTTCGGCCCCATGAGGTAAGGGCATGGAGGGTGACTTCCTGCCCTCCCCACCACGAGATTCTCCTTGCTCCTCACAGACACATAATGAACGAGCTGAACAGTGGAAGATCACAGGTATTCAGCCACCCCACCACCCAGCGGGAATCACGCTGACCTTCCAGCCTTGCCACCCCGAGAACGAATTAACAAAAACTTATTTTGGAATGGCAGTGATAAATGTTAAATTACCCTCCCTACTAAATTTGATGATTTTGGATCTAGTTTTGGAGTGACAGCCGTTTGGGGATAAAGTAAACCTTTTGTTTTTTTTCACGCTTTTCAACCAGAGGAATGGTTTAAATGTTAACCCACGTACATTCAAAATACAAAGAGGTATTTATCCCCCAGTGAAGAAATGTGACAAATCAAATTTCAGGCTGGCTTTATTAAGCATGTATTGGTTTGAAATGGAAGGTTTTGTAGGCAGAACATTAACTCGTCCCTTCCTTTACCGATCCTGGTGGGCCTCCTGTATCTTTCCAGCATTTTCTGTCCTTATTTCAGATTTTTAGCATTTGCTTTTTGGATTTTAAATTAACTTTACTTTCTCCAGACTTTTGAGATCTTAGTCATTGTTATTTTTATGAGGATAACATTCCCACCCACCTTACGAAAAGCAATGCAAAGAGGCAACATAGATTCACCTGGGATGAGAAGTTACAGCTATGAAGAGATTTGAGAAGTTAAGGCTCTATTCGCTGGAGCTGAGGATGTGGCGAGGAATCAGATGCAGATCTTCAGGATTACAATGCTAAATGATGATCGATTGCTTCCACTGATCTGTCAGGCATTAATAAGAAGCAGAAATTTAAGGCAATCGTGAAAATAATTAAAGGTTCAAATTTTAAACACAGAGCATTGTTCTTACGATGTGGAATGATCTACTATTGAAATGAAGCCTAAAAATGCTGTTAAAAAGAAATTAGATAATTGCTTGAAAAAGGAGATAAATGATTCAATGCTACTACTCGAAAAAGAGAATTGGGGGGGCTCCAAATGTCGGGGCCAACATCGATTCCTCGACCCAGAATCTACCAAAACAGATTCTGTTCGTTAACTCATTGACATTTTGAGGGATCTTGTTTTGTGAAAATAAGCTATCACATTCATCTAAAGAACAACAGCAACTATGCTATTAAAGTACTTTGTTGGAAATAAGCACTTTGGGATGTCCTGACAATATGTACAACGCTAAATAAATGCAAGTTCTTTCTTTCTTTAAATTCAATTTGCCGCATTTTGAGGCTTTTGGTCATTTTATCCCTTCATGGGAATAAGTTTTAGGATTGTGCTATGTTTAAGTCTTGTGCTTTAAAGCAAAATATCTTTGTGGTGGCTTAAAGAAGAAGTGTCTATTAAGACCATCCTGTAAGCCAGTTAGTTGGTGGCAGGGCCATCAGCACGCATATTAAAAAGGTTCATTTCACAGCAATTAAGTCTATTTACTCAGTAAACAGAGTCTACTTAAACAATGCACCAAAGCAAACAGCCTACAGAGTCTATTTGTAAAGTGTTTCTACAACAGTGGTTCCCAAACTCTGGGTTGCAACTCTAATTGGTATCGCAGAAAGAGCGAACGGGGTCACAAGCACCCCCTCCTCTCAGGCTGCGCCCTGCACCAACACTGAGGCCCAGGCAGTGTCCATCCCTGCTCATCTCTTCAGCCGGAATTTTCCAGGCCTCCCGTGGTGGCTTTCCCTGCGCTGGGGCCGGCGAGCCATTGAAATCTCCGTTCACATCAGCGGGACCGGAAGATCCCACTGGCTTGAGGGGCTGGGAAATTCCAGCCTTCGTCCCAGGCGATGGGCTTCTGCCCATAGCTGCTTCGCTGAGTCATGAAGCGTGGCCCTGATCATGAACCCAGTGACAACGCCTCCGCCGCTGAGCTGCAGCTTGTCTGAGCCAACGTCTTCACCCTGGCATTGCAGAATGACCTGGGCTCCAACATCAACCATCTCAAGACCCTTAACCTGTGCTTCCACTGTTTCTCAGCCAAGTGGATCAGATGAAGTAATGGACGAGTGATTGCATAAAATAACAACATTTTGACAATAAAGGCTCAGATTTTCATATTTTATGTTGCTCCATAATGTACAAATTTTAATAATTATATGCTGAATCTTACCATGCTTCTTTATTGCTGTTTAGATTTTGTTGCTGTATGCAGATCATGTAAGTTTTCAAGTGTTAAAATGGGATCACATTGGAAAATAGTTTGGGAAGCGCTGCTCTACAAACTAAAGCAAACAGAACTCATGACTAAAACTACAGCATCATCTCCTGATAAAAGCGAGGTTATTTCTCCAGCAAAATACAGACAGTGGAGGATAGTTACATAATTCAAATTGGAAAGCCTGAGATTACACGTATTTGTGGGATGCGTATTCAAGCCAGATATTGAAAAAATTACCCATGATACTAGCAAACAATGGGGCTGGGGTTGGTTATCTCGTCTTGGGTACTTGTGGCAAACATTCACACATCAGAGGGTTGCAATGTCCGTTCCTGTTGCGCTTTGAAACCTGTTACAAAGTGGGCTTGGCTTGCAGCTTGAATAGGCCGGCCAGCAGATGGGGCAACTCACCAGGAAACAAACCCAAACTTCTTATGGGACAGGAAACACGAAAACAAAAAAAAATCCACACGCAGTCAAGTCAGGTTTTGAAGTGGAAATCTGCAAGTGCATCTTTTGCGGGGGTCAGAAGAATGATGCAGGAGGGGAAAAGGGAATCATCTTGCCTCAGCCAAGAAAGACAACCAACTGATGTGGGGAAGCATAGTATGTTTGGTATTTTGCACAATAATAAGTAATTGAAATGAGCCCAGTCATGATTGTTGCTCTGAACGTTTCTCGCTGAGAAATAAAGCAGTTTAAATGATTTGTAGCTGGTCTCTTCTTACCAAGTGTTTTGTAAATCCACCTTCAAAAAGGTTTGAACAGCATATGAAATCGACTCAAGTATCTAGTTCAGATCACAAGTGGCTATTGCCCTTTGTTGCGCCATGACACAATGTGGATTGTGCGAGTCAACTTTTGGCACACACTAGGCTGGGAATCCACTTACATGAGTGGCTGATGTCACTAAGCTTGAGACGAGATCTAAAGCAGGTTTTCAAGCAGTTAGTTTTTTTGACCCCCTCCTTCCCCACTCCCTTTATTAATTTTCCCCTTGGTAGCTGAACTCGCTGACATAAACCTTCCTCAACCCCATCCAAAACACAACATTTTATTTTCATGTAATTCTCCACTTAGCCCCAAGCTCAAATCAGCTGGAATTCAACCAAACCAGAAATGCACCATTTTTACACTAAGCTCTGGGTATGTTATGGACCAAAACCCCTTAAATATTTGTGGCACAGATAGACACTAGATTAGTGCTTGTTTTTTTTTCCACAAAAATCGCAGTTTCTGGCTATCTATTCATAAGTTTGTTTATGCAGTCTAAAAATATCCGTGATAGTGGAGAAATCGGTGGAAAAAAGCAGATATTTTTACACCACGAAACGTTCTTGTTCTACAATCTCAATTTTCCCCTGTTCCCAGGGAACGGAATATAAATCATGAAAATCTAGTGGGCATAGTCTGTCTGAAAGGGGGCTTTGTTGTTAATAATATGGCTCTATTAAGCACAGGCCTGTGAGGAGGAATTTGTTTTTACTTTAGCTGTTCCATTCCCTCTGACAGGAGTAGCTTTGTTAACCCCTTGAGGGCTGCGGTAGTAATTACTGCACTAGAATTAAAGAAAACATGTTTACATTGGCCTCATGCACAAAGGCATCACTGTAGCCTTTGGCCAATGTAAATTCACCGGTCACCCCATTCATGAATGCAACCCAGTTTCCTAGTATTTGAGCTAAATTTTAGCGATAGAATAGTGATTAATTGTGTGGTGTTGCACAATTTCTGAATGTGCAAAATGGCATGAAGTCAGAAATGTCATTCACTAGATTCCTTATTGCTTCTGTAAACTCTTCTGAAAGTGGGGCTCATGCAAGAGTATTGTTCAATGGATGCCAGGAGTTCTCTACTCCCTCAACAAACAGCCATTATTGACCTGTAGGCCTAGTCAAGCAGGTTTGGCAGCATGTTAAACCATTGATGGTATTCTATTGTCAACAACTCAATCGTCAAATGCACTGAGTAAAGTGATAGAAAGTTCGACTGACCAGGACGATTCCAGATTCATTTTTTGTTGAGGTACTAGAGGGTTCAGGGCACCTGTGGACCTGCGTACCAGCATAAAATCTTGCCTTCAAGAGTGAGGGAGAAAGGAAAGGGGTTAGACACCCTCTTCTCACTTGACTTCCATATACGTGTGTTCCAGCAGTAAGCACTCAATAGCAATCACGAGCATTGACCAATCACCCCCTGCGCCCCCCTGTCATGCCAAATCTGAGGTCAATTGCAGTGACCTCCTCAACTAAGATGAATTAGTTCAGAACTGAAAAAGGTGATTGTTCTTGATTTGCATCAGGTGGTCCATTGTGTCAAAGTGGCTACCTGTATCAATGTTTAAATCTGATGTGGTGTCATCTAAACTTTGGAATCTATGAACCTGCTAAATAATCGGTGGGACCGCATTGCAACATTTAAAAAATATAATTCAAGTGATGAACCTGCAGAATTGGAGATTTGACCAGATTATAGGAAATGAATGAATTCCTGGTACCTTCCTGTTGCCTGATTCTGTGCAAGAAGAACACCACACCCATGGAGTTGGCATCATACTCAAAAGATGCTCAGCACAAGTGTTACTTGGGTGGAGGACAGTAAATTATTAAAGATCACCACCAGATTCCACAGAAGGCACACCGAACAGAACAATCGAGCCTCATGGGTCAGCAAGTATGCCCAATGGAAAAGGCGATCATCTGCTGGCCTTCTGCAACAGCAATGGGCTCAGCAACGGGAATCCCTTCTTCAAACACAAGGGCCTCTGCAAAAAGACATGGACGTCTCCAAATAGCAACGCTCTGAACAAGGTTGACTATATCTGCATCAGTGTTGGAGGGCATCCCTACAAGATGTTCCAGCTTGTCGAGGTGCCTGGTGTGGGATTGGATCACCATCTTGTGTTAGGCAAGGTCCACCTGAAGCTGAAAAAGGCATCAACCATGAGGTTGCAACAGCCATTTGCAATAGAGAAATTGAAGGACAAGGGACACATCAGATAGTTTATGGCTGGCCTTCTCCAACAGGTTTCAATTACTACTGAAGGCAGGCAACAAAGAGCAACAGTGGGAAATGTTCAAAAATTACTACTGAAGGCAGGCAACAAGGAGCAATAGTGGGAAATCTTCAAAAATTACTACTGAAGGCAGGCAACAAGGAGCAACAGTGGGAAATCTTCAAAAGAAGGATTAAGGAGAGTGCAGGAGACATCATCAGGCAGAGGAGAGGAACCAAGAAAGAATAATGGATCATTGACCCAAGTTGATTGAATAAAGAAAGCTGGCAAAGGTGAAGAGGGATTATGTTCAGAGCCTATTAAATCTGTCATTTAGTAACATTTCTCAGATTCTGAACTTTTTGGATTGAAAATGACAGAAGTTTTTCTAGAAGGATCAAACACAGATTTCAAAAGTCAGTGAGGTAGATTTCCAGCCTTTTAAAAAGAATTTTCATGGCATTTATTACCCATTCCTAATTGCGCTTCAACTGAGTGGCTTGCTGGGCCATTTCAGAGGCCAGTTAAGAGCCAACCACATTGCTGTGGGCCTGGTGTCACATGTAGGCCAGACTGGGTAGGGATGGCAGATTTCTTTCCTTGCAGGACATCAGTGAATCAGATGGGTTTTTGTGACAATTGATAATAGTTTCTTTGTCACCATTACTAAGACTAGCTTTCAATACAGGCTTATTAATTAATGGAATTTAAATTCCACCAGCTACCTTGGTGCAACTTGAGCCCATGTCCCCAGAAGTTTAGCCTAGGCCTCTGGATTACTAGTCCAGTGACATTACCGCTATATCACCCAGGAATTTGGTTTTGCAAATTGGCCACTTATTGCATAAACTACTGATTGTGAAGAAACAACAAAAAAATGTGGTAGTTCTTATATTTGGATGATCCATAAGGCCAATTTTATGCCTAGTGAAGCAAATGGAAAATCCAATCTGACAAACTCCAAGATTTATGATGTCAGGATTAATTGAAAATATTTTCAGATGAGAATTTTAGTTAGAAAGTAATAAACAACGTCACCAAAAGTACCCTGGATACTTTACCATCAGTCACTCCAGTTGGCAAACAACTCTTAGGACTTTGAATGATTTAACTTTTTGGTTTGAAAAAGCTGGGAAGTGGTTAAGGAATCAAACAAAACAGATATTTAGTACGTGAACTCAATTAGCAACCACTGTATTTATACTTCCTCAATCAATGGAAGGAGTCAAAAGCAATGAGCCTGTTGGGTAGACTCCCAGATACATCTGGAAGCTGAGTTGGCTGGATGCAAGGGTTCCCTGAGAAGGCAGGAGCAACTTGGTAGCATTAGAGAAGATATTAAGGAATGACGACAGGGTGTCTATTGGAGGCAAGAGCTTTCGGGGAGAAGGATAAACAGAAACAGGTCTAGAGGCACAGAGATAACAGGAAAGTGATCACTTTATTCCAATTATGCATTATTTTTCCAAAATGAATAAAATCCAAGATTGTGTTGCTTATCTGCAACACCGATAATTTGTATTAAGGCCTTTAGCAAGGCATCCTTCTGAACTTAAAGCCTTACTTCCACTGTCGCTGTAAGTTCACATTTATTATTTATATATATTATTGTGGCTACAATGAACTTAATCCATGCAAATACCAAATGAAATTTTTTTCTTTTCCCTTCTTGTCCTTCTCGACCTGTCTACAGCCTTTGACATGGCTGACCACACCATGCTCCTCCAATGCCACTCCAGGTGTCAACTAGTTATCTAGCTGGGTGGGACTGCTGTCCCCTGGATCCATTTTTATGTATCTAATTGTAGCCAGAGGATCATTTGCAATGACGCCTCTTCCTGCTCATGTGCCATTACCTCTGGTGTCCTCCAAGGATCCATCCTTGGCCCTGTGAGATTATTAGGTTACTAACCAGCAAACTAATTGTTAACATCTAACTTTATTAGAAACTTGCCTTGGTAGTTTGGTAAAGTGGGAAAACTTAGAAATAGGGCACAATGTAGAATTATGCCAAGGTGGAGGAATTCTGGGAGTTTATGTCAAGCTTTAAAAGCTTGCTGCAGCTAAAAGCCTAAAGGCCTTGAAGACTGCAAGAAATTGCTTGTGTAGGCTAAAGCCAGGAATGTTTCTATCTGTGCGATAAGAGGCCACAGGATGTAAAAGCCGTGCGATTTGGTGGTAAATATGAAAGACGTTATGTAATTATGTAATGTTAGCAACAGCCACATGAACTGTTCCTGGTTGGCCAAGAAAACCATGCTGAACCGTGGGGAGATGATTGGGGAGAGGGAGGGGTCAATTGAATAAGAGGCAGGATAAGTGTAGCCCTCCAATCAGGTTCGTTTGGTGGAGAAAACTCGAAACCAGAAAACAAGACGAGACAAGAGAAAGAGAAACAGAGAAGAGTAGAAGACCAAAAGCTACAAGAAGAGAAGTCATCATGCACTCCCTGCCCACTCTTAATGTGGGAAGTATATAGCCCGCAGTAAACTGTAAATCATTGCCTGAATTTATTGCTGTGGTTTACCTGGGAGCTTATTCTGACTTAATCTCATTAAAGTAGTCTCACAACTGAACTCTGTGGCCAGCCTGTTCCCATAACAGTTAGGGGCTCAAAGCTCCCACCACCCCCAAAAAAAAAAACAGCCCCTTCATATTTCTCATTTACATGCTTCCCCTCTGTGACATCATCTGAAGATACACTGTTAGTTTTCATATGTACAACGACGAGACCCAAATTTACCTCATCATCATCATCTCTCGACTCCTCTACTGTTGTTATATTGTCAGGCTGCCCATGTAATATCCACTACTGGATAAGCAGAAATTTCCTCCATTTAAATGTTGGGAAGACTGAAGCCTGTATCTTTGGTCCCCGCTCCAAGTTTCATCCCCTAGTTACCAACTCCATCCCTTTCCCTGGCCACTGAGACTTAACCAGCCTGTTTGCAATCTTGGTTTCAGACTTGATCAATCAGCTTCTGACTATCACCACCTCCCACCCCAACTCCCCGAACTACCCTCCTGATCCCCTGACTACCCCCCACCCTTCTGACTACCCTCCTAACCCCCTTGGCTAGGCACCCTCCACTGACCCCCGAGCTACCCTCCTGACTCCCCCCCACATTGACCACACAACTCTCCCCACCCCCCCCAACACTGACCATCTGACACCCCCACTGACAAGCGGACCCTGCCCCCACTGATCACTCCACATCCATATTGACCACCTGTGCCCTCCCCAACTGATTTCCCTCTCCCACTGACCACCCCACTCCTCCCAGCGATCACCCAACTTCTCCCACTGATCACCCCTTCCCCTCTGACCACCTGGCAGCCTTGCACCACCACCCACCCCCCCTGACCCTCCACTGCTGCCCACACTGCCCACCACATCCTACCCACTTACCTTACACACTTACCTTCTCTCTGGCTTCTCAAAGTGGCTTTAAACCTATCTGCTTTACAGAAGCTGGTGCAGTAAAAAAGGGGATGTGGCTTCCATTCCCCTAACTCTCGTGCACTCAACTGAAGTCCTCAGGAACCCGCGGCACTGCACGTTTCTCACCGAACTAGAGTAGGAAGGTTGGACGAGGGAGGTGCAGCTCCCGACTAAAGTAAGTAAAACGGAGCGGAGTGGCAATCTGACCGTGATTGCCACTTCACGGAAGTCCTGGCCCTTTATTACATAAGGGCACCATGTAAATATAAGTTGTTTTCCCATTCATTTACAACAATAGTGCAGTTTCTGTTTGTCCATATTTTCCCATTGTCTCTGGTTTGATTTGGTGGGTGGAGCCTGGTGCATCGTTTACTGGCCATCGGTCCTCTTGGCCTGGTTTGCTGGGCTCTGGCCCCTGCCTCATCCTGTTGCTTGGCCTCGGTTATTGGGCTCTTATTGATAATAGGGGGGGAGGTAGGGAGAGATGGGGGTCAGCATGGCAGGGTGAGAGATGGCCTGGGAGGTGCAGTATGGAAGGTGCAGATAGAATGTCACCAGAGGGATGGGATGGGAAGTTGAGGTTGGCAAAGGAAGGGGAGTGGGATGTGGATAATATGAGACGGATGAAGGAATGGGATGGGTACAGCATGAGAGGGTTGGCATATGTAGGATAAAATGGGATGGGATGGGGATTTAAAGAAGTACTGCAGCAATAATGGTACTAATTTCATTGCAAGTACTTTACAAGTCTCTGATAGCTCCTATTATGTACAAAACAAAAACAGAATTACCTGGAAAAACTCAGCAGGTCTGGCAGCATCGGCGGAGAAGAAATCAGTTAACGTTTCGAGCCTTCATGGCCCTTCTGCAGAACTGAAGCATAGTTAGAAGAAGGGAGAAATATAAATTGGTTTAAGGTGGGGGGTGTGGGGGGTGTGGGTGGTGGTGGTGGGGGGAGAGAGAGCCATTGAGGGTGTGGTGATTGTGGAGATGAGCAGATAATCAAAAGATGTCACAGACAAAAGGGTCAAAGAGGTGTTTTGTCTGAGAAAAGTGCTAACTAAGAATGGAGGACAGGATCAGGATATTCAAAGTACAGCTCTAGTGGGGGTGGGGTGGAAAGGCTAACAAGGTTTTAGTTTTAGATTTAAAAATAATGGAAATAGGTGGGGAAAGAAGAATCTATATAAATTATTGAAAAAAAAGCGGGGGGTGGGGGGGCGAAGAAACGGGGTGGGGATGGGGGGAGGGGGAGTTTAAGATCTAAAGTTGTTGAATTCAATATTCAGCCTGGAAGGCTGTAAAGTGCCTAGTCGGAAGATGAGGTGCTGTTCCTCCAGTTTGCATTGGGCTTCACTGGAACAATGCAGCAAGCCAAGGACAGACATGTGGGCAAGAGAACAGGGTGGAGTGTTAAAATGGCAAGCGACAGGGAGGTTTGGGTCTTTCTTGCGGACAGACCGCAGGTGTTCCGCAAAACGGTCGCCCAGTTTGCGTTTGGTCTCTCCAGTGTAGAGGAGACCGCATTGGGAGCAACGAATGCAGTAGACTAAGTTAGGGGAAATGCAAGTGAAATGCTGCTTCACTTGAAAGGAGTGTTTGGGCCCTTGGACGGTGAGGAGAGAGGAAGTGAAGGGGCAGGTGTTGCATCTTCTGCGTGGGCATGGGGAGGTGCCATAAGTGGGGGTTGAGGAGTAGGGGGTGATGGAGGAGTGGACCAGGGTGTCCCGGAGGGAACGATCCCTACGGAATGCCGTCGGGGGGGTGAAGGGAAGATGTGTTTGGTGGTGGCATCATGCTGGAGTTGGCGGAAATGGCGGAGGATGATCCTTTGAATGCGGAGGCTGGTGGGGTGATAAGTGAGGACAAGGGGCACCACAGCTACCTCGACTACAGCTCCTCACACCCCGCTTCTTGTAAAGATTCCATCCCATTCTCTCAGTTCCTTCGCCTCCGTCGCATCTGTTCTGATGACGCTACCTTCAAAAACAGCTCCTCTGACATGTCCTCCTTCTTCCTTAACCGAGGTTTTCCATCCACGGTCGTTGACAGGGCCCTCAACCATGTCCGGCCTATATCCCGCGCATCCTCCCTCACGCCTTCTCCTCCTTCCCAGAAACATGATAGGGTCCCCCTTGTCCTCACTTATCACCCCACCAGCCTCCGCATTCAAAGGATCATCCTCCGCCATTTCCGCCAACTCCAGCATGATGCCACCACCAAACACATCTTCCCTTCACCCCCCCGACGGCATTCCGTAGGGATCGTTCCCTCCGGGACACCCTGGTCCACTCCTCCATCACCCCCTACTCCTCAACCCCCACTTATGGCACCTCCCCATGCCCACGCAGAAGGTGCAGCACCTGCCCCTTCACTTCCTCTCTCCTCACCGTCCAAGGGCCCAAACACTCCTTTCAAGTGAAGCAGCATTTCACTTGCATTTCCCCTAACTTAGTCTACTGCATTCGTTGCTCCCAATGCGGTCTCCTCTACACTGGAGAGACCAAACGCAAACTGGGCGACCGTTTTGCGGAACACCTGCGGTCTGTCCGCAAGAAAGACCCAAACCTCCCTGTCGCTTGCCATTTTAACACTCCACCCTGTTCTCTTGCCCACATGTCTGTCCTTGGCTTGCTGCATTGTTCCAGTGAAGCCCAACGCAAACTGGAGGAACAGCACCTCATCTTCCGACTAGGCACTTTACAGCCTTCCGGGCTGAATATTGAATTCAACAACTTTAGATCTTAAACTCCCCCTCCCCCCATCCCCACCCCGTTTCTTCCCCCCCACCCCCCCCGCTTTTTTTTCAATAATTTATATAGATTCTTCTTTCCCCACCTATTTCCATTATTTTTAAATCTAAAACTAAAACCTTGTTAGCCTTTCCACCCCACCCCTACTAGAGCTGTACTTTGAATATCCTGATCCTGTCCTCCATTCTTAATTAGCACTTTTCTCAGACAAAACACCTCTTTGACCCTTTTGTCTGTGACATCTTTTGATTATCTGCTCATCTCCACAATCACCACACCCTCAATGGCTCTCTCTCCCCCCACCACCACCACCCACACCCCGCTCCCCCCCCCCACCTTAAACCAATTTATATTTCTCCCTTCTTCTAACTATGCTTCAGTTCTGCAGAAGGGCCATGAAGGCTCGAAACGTTAACTGATTTCTTCTCCGCCGATGCTACCAGACCTGCTGAGTTTTTCCAGGTAATTCTGTTTTTGTTTTGGATTTCCAGCATCCGCAGTAGCTTTTAGCTTTTTGTTTTTACCTATTATGTACAGTCAGTCTTCTTTCCTCCAATGCTAGAGGCGTTGCAATTTTATTTGATATATTGGATAAAATGGAACAGCATAATAGGCAAGTTAATGAAAATAATGATCTAAGCGTTTTTCTAGTCCACCAGGACTAGGTTAACATGTTATCCAGTGTTGTTTAATCTATCACATGAATCTAAGAAGCTACACAATGGGTATTGATTATATTAATAAGATTTAAAGATGCTTACTTATAAATCCGATGTTTTAATTTAATTTTACTTGTTGATAATGTGAAGCTTTATAGAGATTCTGTTAGTCAATTAGCTCACAGCAATATGGTTCTCAACTCATAATGAAATCAGTAAACTTCAAAAATTCCTAAATCCAGGGTCTGTTAATCTGTGTTAAACATGGAATTTCACGTGTAAAGCAACATTTGAATAATAAAGGCTATTGATACTCAACGTCAAACTTTGGCATAAATGCTTTAGCCCATCTGATTCCTATTGTTTCCAAATGTATCAATGCCAAATGTGCTGCAAGTGTAGGGCAAGTAAATCAACAAAGGAAAGGGAGAAGGAGAGGTTAAAGTTTTGGGTATTGCCTTTTGTCAGGACCATTTTGATTTCACATTTCTGTTTCTATTTGATATTTCAAACAGCCACAGTTTTTCTTTTTGTTATCACTATTAACATGTCACGATTCTCTCATTAGGGGCCCTCTTGTTGACATTCAGCGTTAGGTGGAACTACATGACTGGACAATGTTTTCAGAGATGATTCAACTTCAAAGCACTCTTCAATTTTAGACCATTTTCAAGAGTTTTTCTAACCCTACAGAGATTCTGTGATGTCTTGTTTTCAAAAAGTGTGCTGGTTCATTTCCATTCAGATGCCTGTGGAACTGAAGGATGTCAATGCATGAATAAATAAGGTGAGAGCTCTGTGTATTTCTTGAATCTGTTTATGATCATTTGATGCTCAAAGATACTTCTCAAAAAAAAAATGAAACATGCAGAATTTTGACACCATGATTTAATTAGCTTATTTATCAATTACAAAATTGAAGATACATGCCATTAATTCGGGAAGCAATTTAACTCATATTGTTCAGATAAAAGCATGACCATTTTGCACTATTTTGGAGAAAAATAGCTTTTATGTTACATTGCAGCTTTAAAAAAGGTTAGAATCATTGATTAACGGCTTGACAGCAAAAGACAAAGAGTAGTTTGTGAAGCATCACAGCGGCTTAGTTTGCAGGTCAATGTCTCTGAAGTGTGTAGCCACTCTGCTGTGAAATTGTTCAGCAGGATTTCCCATTAAAACTTCAGTCTCAGGCAGCTGCTCCTGCAGAAGTAAGTGCCCTAAGACAGTGCACACCATCCTCATTATTGCAGAACCTGGAAGTCAAGTGTGTTATGTGTTGTAATGAGGCAAATCTTGTGACAAATGTCCTAAAACAGAGTCTAGATTGCAACATAAAAAGTGGGAGTTAAGCTCCTGTAGCCTTATATGAGAGGAATTGAGAACATTGTGACAGTTGAGTGAAGGACGCTAAGAGACATCATTTCCACTTTCTGCACAAATGTATGTACAGAAAGGACCTTCTAAGTAGCTTATGAATAGCAAAGCAGCCAACTCTAAATAAGGTAGTCTTCTGTATGTCCAATATATTCCAAATACTGGTATGGTCCCAGGAATCATCTGTCCTTTGAATAACAGGGTCTGCTGGCCAAAAAAGTGATGTAATCATAGAAAAGGTTTTCCATTAGTTTACTACAACTGAGAAGGCATTCTAGCAAGTCAATCAATACAGAAATCCAATGATAGATAGACAGAAATCTGATGACTTTGCAGAGACCCATGGCATCCTTTTGGGAATGTCCAGGATGCAAATAAAGCTAGCACAAAACCTACAATTGAAGCACAATTCAGCCACTGTTTTAAATTTGTAATCCAGACACCATCTGTAAAGACGTATGTCATTCGTTTCCACATGGATTCTCCTGAGTGCCTGTCAGAATTTCATGGAATGACCTAACAGAACCCCTGGTAAAATGTTGTCAACATCATTCTAGTTGTATTTCCAGGATTCAGCTCATCTTCTGCCAGTGTTACAGTGGACAATCAGGGGAACTCCCATGACAATTCAACTCCACTGTATGCTTAATTTGGGTTTGAGATCAATCAAAAAGGGGCAGGTGTAATGGCCTTTCTCCAGTTCTTAAAACTCTTGGTGAAGGACCACAGCAAAGGGATTACCAAATCATTCTGAAATAAAGGGATAAACAGCTAACTCTAGGGTGCTTTTATCTGAAACTTCTAACTGGGTTGGGTGGGATAGGGTGGATAGTAACATCTATCGCTAACACTCTTTTTGTATGCTGAGCTAGGAATACAGATTTTGAGGATTGTTTTTGAAACATCTCTACATTTCCTGTATGCAAATAGATTTTTCTTTATCCCAGTATTTTGGTATCCAGTTATTGTTACTATGAATGAATAATAAATACTAATTTTAGGACAAAACATATTAATACATAGAAGTCGTTCTTGTACATACTGTGGACCAACTTGATTGGAAAGAAAGAATGATTTGAATTTATATATCACCATTCACAACCCCAGGACATCCCAAAGTGCTTTACAGCCATGAAGTAGTGTTTGAAGTGTAGTCACTGTTATAATGTAGGTAATGTGATAGCTAATTTGCACACAGGTATCTCCCATAAACAGCAATGAGATAAATGACCAGATAATTTAAAATGAGCAAAGTACAATGGATGCTGGAAATCTGAAATAAAACAGAAAATGCTGGAAATCCTCAACAGTTCTGGCAGTGTCTGTGGAGAGAGAAACAGTTAACATTACAGTCAGTTGCCCTTTGTCAGAACAGATCTTTAAGGTTGTGGATGGATTACTGATCAATTTAGGCTGCTTTGTTATGGATGTTGTAGAGCTTCTTGAGTGTTGTTGGAGCTGCAAGTGGAGAGTATTCCAGCACACTCCTGACTGTGCATTTAGGTGGTGGACAGGCTTGGGGGCATGAGTAGATAAGACACTCACCGCAGAATTCCCAGTCTCTGACCTGCTCTTACCACCACAGTATTTATGCAGCTTGTCCAGTTAAGTTTCTGATCAATGATGACCCTATGATGTTGTTGATGGGGAATTTAACTATGGTAACACCATTGAATATCAAGGGAAGGTTGTTCAGCTCTTTTGTGTTGAATCTGGTCATTGCCTGGCACTTGTGTGGCAGGTGTGTTACTTGCCATTTATCATCTCAAGTCTAGATGTTATCCAGGGACTGTTGCATATGGGCACAGGCCAAGGAATTATGAATGAGACTGAACACTGTGCAATCAGTGGCACTGCCAATCATAGTTTTCTGATGATTGAAAGTAGGCTGGTGGGGTAGCAATTAGCCAGATTGGATTTGTCCTGCTTTTTGTGGAAAGGACATTCCTGGCCAAATTTCCATTTTGCCGGATATATGTGGCTTCTCTATTCCCATCATGTCAATCATAGATTAGGTAATTTCTGGCTGTGTCCTTGTATTGCTCTCTACCCATATTTGCCTTCCCTCTCCCAACCGCATTTCCTTCAGTGTCCACCCTTGGATAAAACTCTCCAAGTCATTTACAATAGCACTTTCAAATTCCCAAATGCATAGTCTTTGGCCTTCCATTTGCTACAATATTTATGCAGCCACTGATCTGCTCATTCACACCTTCACCTCTACCTTTTGATGCCCTTGTCCCTATTAAACCATAACTCTCTTCCACTCTGGTCATTCTCCCCGAATGACCCTCTTCTCTGTGTCCTTACGTTCAAATGATGCAAACTTGAATGTTTAAGTGGGTCAGCTGGTTTAGCCATTCATTGCCAGATCTGGTTGGACTGAATAAAACATTATTAGATTCTGCTCTCCTCTGCCAAAACTGATTACTATTCTAGGATGATCCTGAATGCAAAGATAACCCCAGTTTCTCTTCTCTACTACAAACCATCTTTTTAAGTCCTTCTGCCTGCCTCTTCCACAAGCATCCAACAACATGTGCAAGGAGCTCAGAGAATTCTTTGCCACTAAGATTCAGATCATCATTTCAACTATTTCCCTCCCTTCCTCAAACTACCATCTTGACCTTGCCTAAACTTATATATTTATTACTTCTCTCCTATCTACACTCATGCTCTCTCCTATCTCACCTTTTCTGTGACACTTGCCTCCTGCTCGCTTGAACCTATTCCCACCAAACTGCTGACCTTTGTTTCCTGGCCCCTATTTTAGCTGATTTTGTTAACAGCTCCCTCTCCATCGAAACGTTCTCCCTCCTCTTCAAATCTACTGTCATTATCCCTCCTCTCAAAAAAACCACCCCTAATCCCTCTGCCCTTGCAAACTGCCAGCCCATCTCCAACTTCCCTTTTCTCTTCAATGTCAGCGAACATGTTAGCACCTCCCAAATCTGTGCCCATTTTCCCTGCAACTTCATATTTGAATTCCTCCAATCAGGTTTCGTCCCTGTCACAGTATTTAAACAACCCTCATCAAAAGTGACAAATGACATCCTGCATGACTGTAGCCATGGCGAACTATCCCTCCCTATCCTTCTTGACCTTTCTGCAGTCTTTTACATGGTTGACTCCAGCACCTTTCCTTTGTTATGCAGTTGGGTGGGACTGCTCCTACCTGGTTTCATTCTTATCTATCTAATTGTAGCCAGAGAGTCATCTGCAATGGCTTCTCTTCATGCTACTGTTCCATTATTTCTGGGGTTCCCCCTAAAAACCTACCCTTGCCCCCCTCCTATTTCTCATCTATATCTTGCCCCTCAGTGACATCATCTGAAAACATATCAGTTCTACAGGTACACTGGTGACACCCAGCACTACCTCAGCACAACGACTCTCATCCTATCTCTGATTATCACTTTGCTTGTCTGGCATGCGGTATCGCTTAGGCAGAAATTTCCTCCAACTAAATACTGGGAAAACTGAATGGTCCCGGTTACAAATACAGTTTCCTAGCCACTGACTCCACTTCTGTCTCTGGTCACAGTCTGAAGCTGAACCAGACCATTCACAAGTTTGCAGAATCATATTTGAGCCAGAGAAGAGCTTCTGACCATATATCTGCTCAAGACATCTTATTTCCCCCCTACATAACAACACCTGTCTTCTCCCCTGCCCAGCTCATTTTCTACTGAAATCCTCATCCATGCCTTTGTTACCTCAAGACATAACTATTTCAATGCCTTCATGGCCAGTCTTCCGCCTTCCAAAAACATGAGCACAGCTGAAACTCTGCTGCCCGTGTCCTAACTTGCACAAGCCCCATTCACTCACAACCCCGTGCTTGCTGACCTACATTGGCTCACAGTCTGGCAACATCTCAATTTTGAAAATTCTCATTCTGGTTTCAAAAGCTATCTATGGTCTTCCTATTCCCTATCTCTGTGATCTCCAGCTCTACAATCGTGAGAGATCTCTAATCCTGGCCTCTTGAGCATTCCTGATTTTAATCTCTCTACCATTGGCGGGCATGCATTCAGCTCCAAGGTTCTAAACGTCAACCTTTTGGCCATCTCTCCTGATGTCGCCTAATGGGGCTCGGTCTCAGATTTTGTTTGATGACCCTCAGGCAAAGTGACCTGGGATTCAAGGTGCTGTATAGAGGCAGGCAATATTCCCTCCAATATTCCTGCAGAGAAGCAAGCAATATTCCCTCCAATATTCCTGTATAGAGACAAGCAATATTCCCTTCAATATTCCTGTATAGAGGCAAGCAATATTCCCTCCAATATTCCTGTACAGAGGCAAGCAATATTCCCTCCAATATTCCTGTACAGAGGCGAGCAATATTCCCTCCAATATTCCTGTATGGAGGCAAGCAATATTCCCTCCAATATTCCTGTACAGAGGCAAAGCAATATTCCCTCCAATATTCCTGTAAAGAGGCAAAGCAATATTCCTTCCAATATTCCTGTATAGAGGCAAGCAATATTCCCTCCAATATTCCTGTATAGAGGCAGGCAATATTCCCTCCAATATTCCTGTATAGAGGCAGGCAATATTCCCTCCAATATTCCTGTATAGTTGTAAGCAATATTCCCTCCAATATTCCTGTACAGAGGCAAGCAGTATTCCCACCAATATTCCTGTACAGAGGCAAGCAATATTCCCTCCAATATTCCTGTATAGTTGTAAGCAATATTCCCTCCAATATTCCTGTACAGAGGCAAGCAATATTCTCTCCAATATTCCTGTATAGAGGCAAGCAATATTCCCTCCAATATTCCTGTATGGAGGCAAGCAATATTCCCTCCAATATTCCTGTACAGAGGCAAGCAATATTCCCTCCAATATTCCTGTATAGTTGTAAGCAATATTCCCTCCAATATTCCTGTATAGTTGTAAGCAATAGTCCCTCCAATATTCCTGTATGGAGACAAGCAATATTCCCTCCAATATTCCTGTATAGAGGCAAGCAATATTCCCTCCAATATTCCTGTATAGTTGTAAGCAATATTCCCTCCAATATTCCTGTATTGAGGCAAGCAATATTCCCTCCAATATTCCTGTATAGAGGCAAGCAATATTCCCTCCAATATTCCTGTATGGAGGCAAGCAATATTCCCTCCAATATTCCTGTACAGAGGCAAGCAATATTCCCTCCAATATTCCTGTATAGTTGTAAGCAATATTCCCTCCAATATTCCTGTATAGTTGTAAGCAATATTCCATCCAATATTCCTGTATAGTTGTAAGCAATATTCCCTCCAATATTCCTGTATAGTTGTAAGCATTATTCCATCCAATATTCCTGTATAGTTGTAAGCAATATTCCCTCCAATATTCCTGTATAGTTGTAAGCAATATTCCCTCCAATATTCCTGTATAGTTGTAAGCATTATTCCATCCAATATTCCTGTATAGTTGTAAGCAATATTCCCTCCAATATTCCTGTATGGAGACAAGCAATATTCCCTCCAATATTCCTGTATAGAGGCAAGCAATATTCCCTCCAATATTCCAGTACAGAGGCAGGCAAAATTTCCCTCCAATATTCCTGTATAGTTGTAAGCAATATTGCCGCCAATATTCCTGTACAGAGGCAAGCAATATTCACTCCAATATTCCTGTACAGTTGTAAGCAATATTCCCTCCAATATTCCTGTACAGAGGCAAGCAATATTCCCTCCAATATTCCTGTACAGAGGCAAGCAATATTCCCTCCAATATTCCTGTACAGAGGCAAGCAATATTCCCTCCAATATTCCTGTATAGTTGCAAGCAATATTCCCTCCAATATTCCTGTATAGAGGCAAGCAATATTCACTCCAATATTCCTGAATGGAGGCAAGCAAAATTCCCTCCAATATTCCTGTATAGAGGCAAACAATATTCCCTCCAATATTCCTGTATAGAGGCAAGCAATATTCACTCCAATATTCCTGTATAGTTGTAAGCAGTATTCCCCCCAATATTCCTGTATAGAGGCAAGCAATATTCCCTCCAATAATCCTGTACAGAGGCAAGCAATATTCCCTCCAATATTCCTGTATAGAGGCAAACAATATTCCCTCCAATATTCCTGTATAGTTGTAAGCAATATTCCCTCCAATATTCCTGTACAGAGGCAAGCAATATTCCCTCCAATATTCCTGTATAGAGGCAAGCAATATTCCCTCCAATATTCCAGTACAGAGACAAGCAATATTCCCTCCAATATTCCTGTACAGAGGCAAGCAATATTCCCTCCAATATTCCTGTATGGAGGCAAGCAATATTCCCTCCAATATTCCTGTACAGAGGCAAGCAATATTCCCTCCAATATTCCCGTATAGAGGCAAGCAATATTCCCTCCAATATTCCCGTATAGAGGCAAGCAATATTCACTCCAATATTCCTGTATGGATGGAAGCAATATTCCCTCCAATATTCCTGTATAGTTGTAAGCAATATTCCCTCCAATATTCCTGTATAGAGGCAAGCAATTTTCCCTCCAATATTCCTGTATAGTTTTAAGCAGTATTCCCCCCAATATTCCTGTATAGAGGCAAGCAATATTCCCTCCAATAATCCTGTACAGAGGCAAGCAATATTCCCTCCAATATTCCTGTATAGAGGCAAACAATATTCCCTCCAATATTCCTGTATAGTTGTAAGCAATATTCCCTCCAATATTCCTGTACAGAGGCAAGCAATATTCCCTCCAATATTCCTGTATAGAGGCAAGCAATATTCCCTCCAATATTCCAGTACAGAGACAAGCAATATTCCCTCCAATATTCCTGTACAGAGGCAAGCAATATTCCCTCCAATATTCCTGTATGGAGGCAAGCAATATTCCCTCCAATATTCCTGTACAGAGGCAAGCAATATTCCCTCCAATATTCCCGTATAGAGGCAAGCAATATTCCCTCCAATATTCCCGTATAGAGGCAAGCAATATTCACTCCAATATTCCTGTATGGATGGAAGCAATATTCCCTCCAATATTCCTGTATAGTTGTAAGCAATATTCCCTCCAATATTCCTGTATAGAGGCAAGCAATATTCCCTCCAATATTCCTGTATAGTTGTAAGCAATATTCCCTCCAATATTCCTGTACAGAGGCAAGCAATATTCCCTCCAATATTCCCGTATAGAGGCAAGCAATATTCCCTCCAATATTCCTGTATAGAGGCAAGCAATATTCCCTCCAATATTCCTGTACAGAGGCAAGCAATATTCCCTCCAATATTCC
>NC_135886.1:1302500-1389656 GCF_964194155.1 Cetorhinus maximus | reverse complement strand
TATTCCTGTATAGTTGTAAGCAACGTCCCCTCCAATATTCCTGTATAGTTGTAAGCATTATTCCCTCCAATATTCCTGTATAGTTGTAAGCAATGTCCCCTCCAATATTCCTGTATAGTTTTAAGCATTATTCCCTCCAATATTCCTGTATGGAGGCAAGCAATATTCCCTCCAATATTCCTGTATGGAGACAAGCAATATTCCCTCCAATATTCCCATATAGAGGCAAGCAATATTCCCTCCAATATTCCTGTATGGAGGCAAGCAATATTCCCTCCAATATTCCTGTACAGAGGCAAGCAATATTCCCTCCAATATTCCCGTATAGAGGCAAGCAATATTCCCTCCAATATTCCCGTATAGAGGCAAGCAATATTCACTCCAATATTCCTGTATGGATGGAAGCAATATTCCCTCCAATATTCCTGTATAGTTGTAAGCAATAATCCCTCCAATATTCCTGTATAGAGGCAAGCAATATTCCCTCCAATATTCCCGTATAGAGGCAAGCAATATTCCCTCCAATATTCCTGTATAGAGGCAAGCAATATTCCCTCCAATATTCCTGTATAGAGGCAAGCAATATTCCCTCCAATATTCCTGTACAGAGGCAAACAATATTCCCTCCAATATTCCTGTATAGTTGTAAGCAATATTCCCTCCAATATTCCTGTATAGTTGTAAGCAATATTCCCTCCAATATTCCTGCATGGAGGCAAGCAATATTCCCTTCAATATTCCTGTACAGACGCAAGCAATATTCCTCCCAATATTCCTGTGTAGAGGCAAGCAATATTCCCTTCAATATTCCTGTAGAGAGGCAAGCAATATTCCCTCCAATATTCCTGTATAGTTGTAAGCAATGTCCCCTCCAATATTCCTGTATAGTTGTAAGCATTATTCCCTCCAATATTCCTGTATGGAGGCAAGCAATATTCCCTCCAATATTCCTGTATGGAGACAAGCAATATTCCCTCCAATATTCCCGTATAGAGGCAAGCAATATTCACTCCAATATTCCTGTATGGATGGAAGCAATATTCCCTCCAATATTCCTGTATAGTTGTAAGCAATAATCCCTCCAATATTCCGGTATAGAGGCAAGCAATATTCCCTCCAATATTCCCGTATAGAGGCAAGCAATATTCCCTCCAATATTCCTGTATAGAGGCAAGCAATATTCCCTCCAATATTCCTGTATAGAGGCAAGCAATATTCCCTCCAATATTCCTGTACAGAGGCAAACAATATTCCCTCCAATATTCCTGTATAGTTGTAAGCAATATTCCCTCCAATATTCCTGTATAGTTGTAAGCAATATTCCCTCCAATATTCCTGCATGGAGGCAAGCAATATTCCCTCCAATATTCCTGTACAGACGCAAGCAATATTCCTCCCAATATTCCTGTGTAGAGGCAAGCAATATTCCCTTCAATATTCCTGTATGGAGGCAAGCAATATTCCCTCCAATATTCCTGTATAGTTGTAAGCAATAATCCCTCCAATATTCCTGTATAGAGGCAAGCAATATTCCCTCCAATATTCCCGTATAGAGGCAAGCAATATTCCCTCCAATATTCCTGTATAGAGGCAAGCAATATTCCCTCCAATATTCCTGTATAGAGGCAAGCAATATTCCCTCCAATATTCCTGTACAGAGGCAAACAATATTCACTCCAATATTCCTTTATTGAATGAAGCAATATTCCCTCCAATATTCCTGTATAGTTGTAAGCAATATTCCCTCCAATATTCCTGTACATAGGCAAGCAATATTCCCTCCAATATTCCTGTACAGAGGCAAGCAATATTCCCTCCAATATTCCTGTACAGAGGCAAACAATATTCCCTCCAATATTCCTTTATGGAGGCAAGCAATATTCCCTCCAATATTCCTGTATGGAGGCAAGCAATATTCCCTCCAATATTCCTGTATAGAGGCAAACAATATTCCCTCCAACATTCCTGTATGGAGGCAAGCAATATTCCCTCCAATATCCCTGTATGGAGACAAGCAATATTCCCTCCAATATTCCCGTATAGAGGCAAGCAATATTCCCTCCAATATTCCTGTATAGAGGCAAGCAATATTCCCTCCAATATTCCTGTATAGTTGTAAGCAATGTCCCCTCCAATATTCCTGTATAGTTGTAAGCATTATTCCCTCCAATATTCCTGTATGGAGGCAAGCAATATTCCCTCCAATATTCCTGTATGGAGACAAGCAATATTCCCTCCAGTATTCCCGTATAGAGGCAAGCAATATTCCCTCCAATATTCCTGTATAGAGGCAAGCAATATTCCCTCCAATATTCCTGTATAGTTGTAAGCATTATTCCCTCCAATATTCCTGTATGGAGGTAAGCAATATTCCCTCCAATATTCCCGTATAGAGGCAAGCAATATTCCCTCCAATATTCCTGTATTGAGGCAAGCAATATTCCCTCCAATATTCCTGTATGGAGACAAGCAATACTCCCTCCAATATTCCTGTATAGTTGTAAGCAATATTCCCCCCAATATTCCTGTATAGTTGTAAGCAATATTCCCTCCAATATTCCTGTACAGAGGCAAGCAATATTCCCTCCAATAATCCTGTATAGTTGTAAGCAATATTCCCTCCCAGCTGCATGGACGCATAGCAACCTGAAAGTTCCAGTCCAGGCCGAGCAAAAAAATTTAAAGGGCCCACACGTTTAAATGAATCAGCTCTGCCTTGCAAAAAACAATTAGAGGGTACTTTGGGTGCAAGTTGTTGTTGTAAATGTGGATGATTCCTTGTCCTTTTCTAATTACTGCTCACTTGCTTCATCGCCGAAGCTGCATAATATCATTAAATCAAATATACATTTTCCTGAAAATTTTCAGCCGACCCACTTAACTAAACCTGGCGAGTGAGAAGTGTCATGTACAGCTTAATTACTCTTACCACCATTTTTACTGAACCCAGGACAGGTTGTTCTGCTGAGGTGAAAGATGACAATATTGGAAAATTAATCGCCACCTTCCTTTGCCTCTGAATAGAAATTTTCTCCCTATTTTTAAATGATGATTGCAGGTTCCATCCTGGGTCAGGAACCAGAAGGTTATTAGATTAAATATGAAACTAGACAGCTTACAATAACACTTAGACTCCTCTGACGGTCTGAATAATGCAGTGGTTTTTGAAATGCAACAGAATATTGTTGCCGGGGTAACTTATGTTGAGAGATGAGTTGGAATAATATTAGTTATTGCATGATTCAATGTTCACAGTGAAGATACTCCTACAGTTGGTCAACAATTCTGTTTCAACACTATACCTATTCAACTATGTTTAGTCTTATTACCCACTAAATTTAGATTTCAATTTTACTCACCCAGGGAAGAAGAACAATGCAGCCTCTGGATATCACCATGGACATCCTTAGTTGTTCGGTCTATAGATATGATTGACCAGCGCAGAAATATACTCCACTCAAAGTTCCCTTTTTCTCTCGGCAGCCCCGACACCACTGCCTAGTTTTCAGCCGTGGCTCATTTGGGAGCACTCTCACCTCTGAGTCAGAAGGTTGTGAGTTCGAGTCCCGTGTCAGATTTTGTGTGCAACATTCCAGGCTGACACTCCAGTACTGAGGCAGTGCTGCACTGTTGGGGGCATTGCCTTTCAGGTGAGGTTATTAAACAGAGACCATGTCTGCCCTTGCATGTGGATGTAAGAGATTGCATAGCGCTACTTCGAAGCAGAGTAGGGGAGTTAGCCCTGATGTCCTGGCCTATGTTTATCCGTGAATTAATATCACAAAAACAGATTATCTGGTCATCATCGCATTGCTGTTTGTGGGTGTTTACTGTACACAAATTGGCTACCACTTTTCTTCCATTGTGACAGTGACTAAACTTCAAAAAGTACTTCATTGTCTGTAAAATACTTTGGGATGTCCGGAAGTCATGAAAGGCGCTACGTAATTGTTCACTCTCTTTGCGAAATCCGCAGCTGAGACTGGGTTCAACTTAAGTTTTCCAATTGAGAGCCCTGGAGGTCCCAAGTCATCCAACAAATTCTGATAGCATTATGTTGCTATTACATACAGTTCCTAGTCAAGATATCCAAAGACAAGGTCATGTAATCCCAGAATTCTTCATTTAATTGATATACATATTTCTCAAAGCAACTTTGACAAGACTAATCCATTATATATTCTGTTGGATTGTCAGTTATTGTGATATACAGTTTTCTGTAATAAAAAAAATACTCCTGTTTAGACTGGGAACTGTCAGTCACCAAGTGACGGTATGACTTGAATGTACAATGAACAGTCAGTGTTGTTGCTTTGAGATGGAGGGAATTCAGAGCTGATACAGTCTGCAGGAAAGCATCAGCAGCATGATGGACAGTTACCTGACATCAAAAAGGACATATTTTAATGATACAAGAACATAAGATATTGCTGTTTGGAATCACTGCTCAAATCCTGGACTCTTAAGTAGGAGATTTGTAGCTGATATTGCAGCTACAGGTCATGATTGTTAATAGTAGTCCATTTTTAAAAATAAGTCCACGTTAACTTGTGGTGAGGACTTCAGATATCAAAAAGCAGAATCTGAGAAAAAAACAATATAATGATAATTTTAAGAGGTGACCTTAAGATTTGTCCTGATGTAATTAAAAGATGAGTAGCATGGGTTTTTTATTCCCTTCAAACCCTTTTAAAGGACTGCTTGTTAATAGTGACTGCTTAGGTTTTGAGTCCTCACTATACTGTGGGCAATAAATGTTTTTGAGCTTCAGTACTCATGTTATTCAGTCAGTTATCAGCTAAGAGCAATAGTTGTTAATCAGCCTGCCTCCCACACACAATGACCTCCATTTACAGTCTGCAGCATGTTGGACTTGCTGGAGCAGTCATAGTTGAAAAGAGTCAATTCATAATCCACTGCCTTTGACATTTATGTGAAGCAATGTGTTGAAAAATTGGCTTTCAAGTCACAAAGTGTGAACATGAGGTATAGAAGGATTTAAAAAGGTATTAATTAAAAGTTATAGAATATTACTGTTATTAGACTTACAGTTTATGGTACTGAATAATAGGCTGGCTGGTCAGGCAACCCCAAATTTTCAGGAGGATCCCAGGAGCTGACTGGAAAGATAGGGGCATGACAGAAAAGGAACACACCGATTTAAGGTAATTGGCAAAGGAATTAAAGGTGATATGAAGAATTTTTTTTGTGATTACACAAGAGAATATAGAAATAGAAACAGAAATAGGAGCAGGAGAGGGAAATATGGATACTCAAGCCTTTTCCATCATTCAACAAGTTCATGGCTGAACTTCTGCAGAATTTTACGTTCCCACCCTATTCCTTGATTTCCTTCGTATCCAACAATCTATCAATGTTGTTCTTGAATATGCTCAATGACTGAGCATCCTCTGGGATAAAGAATTCCAGAGATCCACAACCCTCTCAGTGAAGTCATTTCTCTGGTGAAGAGTCATACGGACTCGAAACGTTAACTGTATCCCTCTCCGCAGATGCTGTCAGACCTGCTGAGTTTTTCCAGCTATTTTTGTTTTTGTTTCTCTTTATCTTAGTCCATTTCATATTGAGACTGTGACCATTAGTTTTAGACTTGCCAAGCATGGGAAACAGCCTCTCAGCTGCTCAACCAGAGTATGGGGAGGCGATGACATAGTGATATTGTCACTGGACTAGTAATCCAGAGACCCAGGGGAACGCTCTGGGGACCTGGCTTCAAATCCTGACATGGTAGATGGTAGAATTTAAATTCAGTAAAAATCTGGAATTAAAAGTTTAATGATGACCATTGTTGATTGTTTAGCCCTTTAAGGAAGGAAACCTGCTGTCCTTACCTGGTGTGGCCTACATGTGACTCTAGACCCACAACAATGTGGATGACTCTTAAATGCCCTCTGAACAAGGGCAACTAGGGGTGGGTAATAAATGCTGGCCTGGCCAGCAACACCCACATCCCATGAAGGAATAAAAAAAATGCAGGTAAGGCCCAAGGGCCAATCCCAATCAATCGTTGGGCCCCTTGCTTAAGGCACGTGCAGCCTTGGCAACGCCAAGTCTAGGCTCAAAAATGGGCCCAGGCTAATTTCTAAGCCCTGGTTTCTTCAAAAAAAAATGTGTTGCATGATCATGACCAAAATATAGAAACTTAACATCTGCGGCTGTTTAATGGAAGACACTCACTAGCTTTAGCAAACTCTCATATAGCTGTGGGCACAGTTCAGCTGAAAAGCTACCGAGCTAAATGTAGGGTAGCAGAAAGAGGGGTTGACTTTGGCATAGTTGGATGACAGATGTCACCGAGCATAGTAGCAAACAAGCTACAGTGGATGTGTGAGGATGGCACAAAGCAGACAGGTGTGACGCACCATGACAGCGGGTCTCCTGGTAGAGTAGCTACAAGCAGCAGCTGCCGCATTAACTTCACTGTAGATTGCTGATAATGGCATCTAATTTGCATTACTGTGCATGATATGCATTTATATATTGATTAACATGAGATCAGTTAGAGATATTATTAAACAATATGGGCATGTATCCGTTTATAAAAACGCTCAAACCTAAGCATTAAAAAAGTGTCATACTTTTGACACAGGCAAACATGCTTATTTGTTTCTAGGGCCATTTTAGAAATGGATGGCTGTGGGTGAGAGGTCTAAAATTAAGGCCCTTTAAGGGTCTATTAAGAGCACATGCAGATGCCGAATGGAATTTTTTCAGTTGACAGACAGCTCCCCCCCGCTGAGACTAGCAGTCCGGCAGCTGTGACAAGTTTTATTTTTACCTGTTCACAATGTCTTCAGAGGGTGCCTCTATTGTGAGGTGCCCTCTCTGTCTCTCCTCCCTGTGTGGGCAGGTCCCGCCTCTGACCCTGGTGCTGCAGATGTGTAATTGCTGGAGGGCCTTCCAGCCCCTGCAGCCTTGGGAGCTTCCTCACCACTAATCGGCCAGCTGTTCTAAAATCACCTCACAAAAACCTCAGGGCCACCGGATGCAGGGTCATGATGAAGAAATATGCCTAAAACATATTTTAGGACAAAAATCCAGCCCGCTGTATCTATTTGCATAATAATGAAATTAGAAGAGCCATTTCAAAATTGCCTATGTGCCTGGCGAGCAGAAACATCAAAGGCAAGCACAGGAATTCAAAGAGAAATTTTAAAGTAATCTAGCAGGTTCTGCAGAATTAAAAACTTAATTTATCAAAAAGACATAGAAAAAAGTTAAGGATGGTTGGCTGGTGAATTTTAGTTTCTAGCACTGCACCACATTTAATTCCTCCAATTAATCTTTGTAACCTGCAAATTTCTACCCACAATGGTTTTATCTGCATTTCCCTCTGTGCTTTTATCTCTCTTTTCAATCATTGGAAAGCTTGCACAGGACAACAGAATGTCAAGGCTGTTTCTCAGGCTAGCTGACTTTCACTTTTATTTTATGCCCAATCTATTCCTCACAAAACTCTGATGTCCTGCTATCATTTTTGTTAAATTAAAACTGGAGGCTGACATTCTTTCACAATTCAGTGAATAAGTCACCGTCAACACTTAATTAAATCCACTTGAGGCAAGACTGTCCTTTGCTCACCGACAGGAACTGAATTTGTTACATTCATAACATTGTGTATTAAATTTCTTTGTACTGGCAAAACTGCACCCAAATTATCAGCAGGTGATAGACTACACAATCTAAGCCACATGCTCCTCTTATTAAAGTGCAGTTGACATAACATTGAACTTAACTAGAGAAACAGGCCATTTGGCCCAATTAATCTGTTATTATTCATACTCCACACGAGTCTCTTCCCATTCCATCTGCCTTGTCTCAACCTTTCAGCATATCTTTCTATTATCTTCTCTCTCATATCATCACCTTGTTTCCTTTTGAAAGCATCGAAGCAACCTGTCTCCAGCACTACCTGTCGTAAGTTCCATTTTCCAACCATTGTAACACAAATATGAAATTCCTGCATAAACTAGGGGCAGAGATTTTCTCTCGGTGTGCAGGTACGCGCCTGACACACTCCAGTGTAAAATAGCACGTGATGGTGTCGGGTGAGCGTCCCGACGCCATCACACACCTCTGCAATATTTTGCTCGGCGGGCACATGCAAGAGTTAACAGCTTTTGAAGTGTAAGCACATGTTTAGTTGCTGCTGAGGACTTTGTAAATAAGCACTGAGTTTCTACCTATGAAGTGTCTGCTACTCAACTCTATCATTAGTACCAAATCAGCAACCCCTTACAACAAGTGTGTGAACAGGATCCAACAAACTGGTGACTAGGATCCAACAAACTGGCGATAAGGATTAAGCAGTTAAACAGAAGCAAGCAAGAGAAACGAAATTAGCACTGTACCTCGCACAGCAATTGTACGTAGAAGTTCCATTCAAATCGTCAAAGTAACTCCCTCACAGCCTGCCGTAATTCAGGAGAATTGATCCTTTCAACCCAGCAATGGATGATTGGTCCCACTATATTGAGCATCTCTTATTCCTTTCCCAAGCAAATGAGATGTTGGGGGAAGAGATGTGGGAAAATGTGAACTTGTCCATTTTGGCAGACAAAAAAGAAGTATATTATCTAAATGATGAGAGATTGCAGAACACTGAGATGCAGAGGGATCTGAGTGACCTAGAGCATGAATAACAAAAGGTTAGTATGCAGGTACAGCAAGTAAATAGGAAAGCTAATAGAATGTTATCGTTTATTGTGAGGGGAATTGAACACAAAGGCAGAGAGGTTATGCTTCAGTTGTATAGGGCATTGGCGAGACCACATCTGGAGTACTGTGATAAAGGCAAAATACTGCGGATGCTGGAAATCTGAAACAAAAACAAAAAATGCTGGAAAAACTCAGCAGGTCTGACAGCGTCTGTGGAGAGGAATACAGAATTAACAAAACGTTAACTCTGTCTTTCTCTCTACAGATGCTGTCAGACCTGCTGAGCTTTTCCAGCATTTTTTGTTTTTGTTTCCGGAGTACTGTGTATAGTATTGGGCTCCTTATTTAAGGAAGGATGTAAATGCATTGGAAGCAGTTCTGGGAAGGTTTACTAGACTAATATCTGGATTTGGAGAGTTGTCTTATGAAGAAATGTTGGACAGAATATGCTTGTATCCGCTGGAGTTTAGAAGAGTAGGAGGCAACATCATTGAAATATATAAGATCCTGAGGGGCCTTGACAAGGTGGACGTGGAGAGGATGTTTCCTCTTGTGGGAGAATTGAGAACTCGGGGTCACTGTTTAAAAATAAGGGGTTGCCCATTTAGGACAGAGATGAGGAGAATTTTTTTCCTTCAGGCAGTTTGGAACTCCCTTCCTCAAAAGGAAAAAAAGAAAAAGCAGCCTTTGAATATTTTTAAGGCAGAGCTAGATTCTCGTTAAGCAAGGGGGCGAAAGGTTATAGGGGGTAGGTGGGAATGTGGAGTTGAGGTTGCAATCAGATTAGCCTATTGAATGGTGGAGCAGGCTCGAGGGGCCGAGTGGTCTACCCCTGCTCCTAATTTGCATGTACGTTGTTAGAGCCATATCTCCCCAGACAATATTTTTTTTAAATATGGCAGGACATTGCATTATCTGGACACTTGGAAGCTGACCTGGATTTTTTTTTAAAAGGGTCATAGTTCACCTTGGACTGTTAACAACCATGCCTTTTCTAGGAAACCATGACTTAAGTTCACTGACCAGCATGGCCCTTCAGCAGGGAGAGCTGTTTGCTTATCTGAACTACAATTACTTTAATTGATGGGAAAAAAAACTGGTTTAAAGGCAAAGGCTAGTGATTTACTAGAAATCAACTGGCGGAGATAAGCTTTAAATTTTGAACTTTTTTTTAACTCAGCTGGGACTGAATTGAGAAAGCAAAAAGCTGCCCAGCTCTCATTCTCCTTGCCTTGCCTAAAATATAATGGTTATCAGCATCCAGCTTGGAATCCTCCTCTCAGTGGAACTTGTCTGTCTTTGAAAACTTGAGAGGCTGAGATGAGAAGGATTGATCTGGCTCTATTTTGCTCCAAACCAAAGCTCCATTGGTGAGAACCTCCAGACTGGGGCTAGCGATCTGTCTTCACAGGTTGACAAAGTTGACACTTTGTGAACTTTATCCTTTTTTTAATAAAGACTATTCTTCAACTGTCCATCTCTGTAGAGGCCCTATCTATTTGTCCTTTGTTTGTTTGTATGCATGTGTGTGTGTGTTGGGGTATTTTAAAAGGGATAGATAGTTACACTTTCAGATGACAAATTGTGTGTCAACCAATTCTTGCAACTTGTTTTAAAAAATAAGTTTTGTTTTATAACAAATCAATCATTCTGAGTTTATTGAAAGGAAAAATAATTGGCCATTTTGGTGAGTGAATTAAACTTCAAAACTAATGGTGCAGCCTGTGGAGTAGTGGGCTTAGATAAACTGGGCTCTCCTCTCATCCTGGTATGAATGTTTATATGTTTCCTGGAACTATATTGTGTAAATTTTGCCAGACTTGGGAGCAGAAGTCACACAGTTAGAGGGACTGATATCCATCTCCTCCCAGGAAATGACTACTGCACCAGGCCTGCATTGATGTAGCTTATAGCTAGAATCACCTATTTACCTGCAGTGCCTGATGTGGGTGACTCACCTTGCGACCTTGCCTAGGCATAGTCCAGGGAGATCTAGGTCTGCCATGATCCGAATAGACGATCAATGAAAAATTGTAGCCAAACAACACACTTACTACTTCTAAAATGTAATCAATTAGAGGGAGCAGTAGGTTTAGACGTCAAACACTTGAAATAAAGCAAGGGGAAACAAGATGCCAATTCAAGCTGCCTGAACTCCCAAGGTGAAGTAAGAGTGAGTGACTGCCCTTGACATCAAGGCAGCATTTGACTGAGTGTGGCATCAAGGAGCCCTAGCAAAATTGGAGTCAATGGGAATCAGGGGGAAAACTCTCCACTGGCTTGAGTCATACCTAGCATAAAGGAAGATGGTTGTGGTTGTTGGAGGTCAATCATCTCAGCTCCAGGACATCGTTGCAGGAGTTCCTCAGGGTAGTGTCCTCAGCCCAACCATCTTCAGTTGCTTCATCAATGACCTTCTTTCCATCATAAGGTCAGAAGTGGGGATGTTCGCTGATGATTGCACAATGTTCAGCACCATTCACGACTCTTCAGATACTGAAGCAGTCCCTGTCCAAATGCAGCAAGACCTGGACAATATCCAGGCTTGGGCTGACAAGTGGCAAGAAACATTCGTGCCTCACAAATGCCAAGCAATGACCACCTTGGACAAGAGTGAATCTAACCATCGCCCCTTGATGTTCAATGGCATTACCATCACTGTATCCCCCATATCAACATCCTGGGAGTTACTATTGACCAGAAACTGAACTGGACTAGCCATTTAAATACTATGGCTACAAGAGCAGGTCAGAGGCTAGGAATTGTGCGCTGAGTAACTCACTTCCTGACTCACCAAAGCCTGTCCACCATCTACAAGGCACAAGTCAGGAGTGTAATGGGATACTCCCCACTTGCCTGGATGAGTGCAGCTCCTACAACACTCAAGAAGCTTGACACCATCCAGGGCAAAGCAGCCCACTTGATTGGCACCACATCGTCAAACATACACTTCCTCCACTACCGACACACAGTAACAGCAGTGTTTACCGCCTACAAGATGCACTGCAGGAATTCACCAAGGTTCCTGAGACAGCACCTTCCAAACCCACGACCACTACCACCTAGAAGGACAAGGGCAGCAGATAGATGGGAACACCACCACCTGGAGTTCCCCTCCAAGCCACTCACCATCCTGACTTGGAAATATATCGCTGTTCCTTCACTGTCGCTTTGTCAATATCCTGGAACTCCCTTCCTAACAGCACTGTGGGTGTACCTACACCACATGGACTGCAGTGGTTCAAGAAGGCAGTTCACCACCACCTTCTGAAGGGCAGCTAGTGGTGGGCAATAAATGCTGGCCTAGCCAGCAAAGCCCAGATCCCATGAATGAATAAAAAAAACATTTACACACAAAAGAGGAAATAAATACCCTGCACTTGGCTTCAGCATTGCGCTGGGTACTTAACTGTCATTGGCTCCAATATAGTAACAGCCTAGCTTAAAATGGGAGCATTTGGTCCCTTAGGATTTCAGTATGAAAATGTAGGACAAGGAGGACTGTTATTGGCACAAATGGATTGATCTATTAAGGAATAAAGTAGCTTTGGTACTTAATGGAAAACAGTGGGAATTGGTACTGGACACGCCAATCTTCCATGTTGCCTTGCTAGGACTGCTGTTAATTCTTCCTTGACATTTTTGCTTTCTTATTCTGGCATGGCATTGCCATCATTAAGGTGCATGTCATGGCCACAATTCAGGATGAATTTGTGGAGCATGCTGCATACGATAATTATTCTATAAACTCCGGGGTGAGAGAGGTTACTGTAAACCTGCCCCGAAATATTCCAGCCAAATACCGCGATCTCTGAACATACCAATTCTGCATTTAATAATTTGGTACTTTACCCCTCCTAGCCTTTCATCTTCCTATCTCTGTAATACCCTCCGAATCTTCAACCCTCCGTGATATCTGTGCTCCTCTAATTCTGGCCTCTTGTGCATTCCCAATCATAATTGCTTAATCGTTGCTGGTCCTGCCTCTGGTTGCCTTGGCCCCAAGTTTTGGAATTCCCTCCCTATACTTCCTTGCCTCTCAACCTCACTTGCCTCTTTTAAGACACTTCTTAAAACCTGCCTCTTTGACCAAGCTTTTGGTCATCTAATCTAATATCTCCTTATGTGATTCGGTGTCATACTTTGTTTTATTATACTCCTGTGAAGTCCCTTGTAACATTTTGTTCTGTTAAGGGCATTATATAAATTGTTGTTGGTTGCATCATAAGCTTTGTTGCATCTACTGCGTGTTCTGGTTTTGCACCCTGGAAAATTGGATGCATTGGGATGGCTATATTGGATCCCAGGAGACATTCTTCTTCTCTTTGTTCCTCTTTAAGTAAGGCTAGTCCAGGTAACTGAAAGGGCTTCTGGGAACGTGAGCATTGGCAGGTGTGATTCTGTGCCAGAGATCATACAACATGGCTTCAGAGGCAGATAAAGTGCTCTCCAGGTCACATAGGACTGAACATTAGACCATTGGGCTGGAGTTTGCTCTGAATAATGAATGAAAAGTTTAGACGTGCATTAACCCATAGACTTTCCATGAGCTTTTAAATGGCACATTGCTATAAGCCACTCATCACAGAAGTGCAACACCTTCTACAAAGCATCTGGAATTGAGTGAAAGGGCAAACAACTGTCTGTCACCTTAGCCAATCAAATTGAAGAATCATTAATGAGCAGGGCAGAGCCTGGACCAGGAAGTATCAGTTATGATAGTGAAATTAATATTAAATCAGGTACAGAGAGCAAAATAAAGAGAGGGAAGGAAATATTGAATTAAGAGAGGACAATAAAAGGAACAGGAAGTAAATGTAACGCTAAAACTTTAATTTTTTAAATTTTCCAGCAATAATTAAAACCTAAATGAATGAGATTCCACACTTGTAAAAGTCAATTTTCATTTCCAGAGTGTTTGTTCGACAGGGATTAAGGCTCACCATACCATTAAATAGTACTTACACTGGAGTGGACAAACCTTAAATTGTTCTAATGCATTTAGTCTGTATTGATAAGGTAAGTACAGCAACTTCATGTCATTGAATGCACCTGAGTGGTGACTCAGATGGTGTTATGCCATTTTTGTGTAGCTTTAGGAGGTACAGGACAGCCCGGACAGAAACTTTCAGGTTTCTGGGTCTAACTGGAACATGTCTGGTTGTTGAATGTTGCTGTCTCATTTGCACATTGATAACAGTGAGTGCTGTACTTCTCATTGTATTTGTCCAGCCTAATGTGCACAGGAGTTGCTATATCAACATACATGCAGTCAAAGAAATTCACTTTGGAAAAGCCAAATGTTCTGTAGAATTGATAATATTCCTATTAGTTTCTGTGGTCAGTGGTAAATGTCATGGGCTTGGAATAATCAAGCTATTTGTAAATAATGTTTGGGGTTTTGATGAGACCACATCTGGATTACTGCGTGCAGTTTTGGTCTCCACATTTAAGAAAAGATATATTTGCACTGGAGGTGGTATAACGAAGGTTCACCAGGTTGATCCCTGTGATTAGGGGGCTGTCCTATGATGAGAGGCTAAGTAAATTGGGCTTATAGTCTCTGGAGTTTAGAATAATGTGAGGCAATCTTATTGAAACCTACAACATTCTGAAGCCGTCTCAATTTCTCTGCTCCTCTCACCCATTCTAATCTGTCTCTCTCTGATCTTGACTCCCTTCTCTCTCCGCTTGTCCAGTCCCTTCCCACCTACATCCGTGATTCCTCTGACACCTTACGTCACATCAACAATTTCCAGTTCCCTGGCCCCAACCGCTTCCTCTTCACCATGGACGTCCAATCCCTCTACACCTCCATCCCCCACCGGGATGGTCTGAGGGCCCTTAGCTTCTTCCTCGAACAGAGGCCCAAACAATCCCCATCCACCACTACTCTCCTCCGTCTGGCTGAACTTGTTCTCACACTGAACAATTTCTCCTTTAACTCCTCTCACTTCCTCCAAATAAAAGGTGTGGCTATGGGTACCCGCATGGGCCCCAGCTATGCCTGTCTCTTTATGGGGTATGTGGAACATTCCTTGTTCCAGTCCTACTCCGGCCCCCTCCCACAACTCTTTCTCCGGTACATCGATGATTACTTCGGTGCTGCTTCATGCTCTCGTCGGGACCTGGAAAAATTTATTAATTTTGCTTCCAATCCCCACCCCTCCATCATTTTCACGTGGTCCATCTCTGACACTTCTCTTCCCTTCCTTGACCTCTCTGTCTCAATTTCTGATGATAGACTGTCCACCAATATCCATTACAAGCCTACCGACTCCCACAGCTACCTCGACTACAGCTCCTCACACCCCGCTTCCTGTAAGGACTCCATCCCATTCTCTCAGTTCCTTCACCTCCGTCGCATCTGTTCTGATGACGCTACCTTCAAAAACAGCTCCTCTGACATGTCCTCCTTCTTCCTTAACCGAGGTTTTCCACCCACGGTGGTTGACAGGGCCCTCAACCGTGTCCGGCCCATATCCCGCGCATCCGCCCTCACGCCTTCTCCTCCCTCCCAGAAACATGATAGGGTCCCCCTTGTCCTCACTTATCACCCCACCAGCCTCCACATTCAAAGGATCATCCTCCGCCATTTCCGCCAACTCCAGCATGATGCCACCAGCAAACACATCTTCCCTTCACCCCCCCCCAGCGGCATTCCGTAGGGATCGTTCCCTCCGGGACACCCTGGTCCACTCCTCCATCACCCCCTACTCCTCAACCCCCACCTATGGCACCTCCCCATGCCCATGCAGAAGATGCAACACCTGCCCCTTCACTTCCTCTCTCCTCACCGTCCAAGGGCCCAAACACTCCTTTCAAGTGAAGCAGCATTTCACTTGCATTTCCCCTAACTTAGTCTACTACATTCGTTGCTCCCAATGCGGTCTCCTCTACATTGGAGAGACCAAACGCAAACTGGGCGACCGCTTTGCAGAACACCTGCGGTCTGTCCGCAAGAAAGACCCAAACCTCCCTGTCGCTTGCCATTTTAACACTCCACCCTATTCTCTTGCCCACATGTCTGTCCTTGGCTTGCTGCATTGTTCCAGTGAAGCCCAACGCAAACTGGAGGAACAGCACCTCATCTTCTGACTAGGCACTTTACAGCCTTCTGGGCTGAATATTGAATTCAACAACTTTAGATCTTAAACTCCCCCTCCCCCCATCCCCACCCCATTTCTTCCCCCTCCCCCTTTTTTTTCAATAATTTATATAAATTCTTCTTTTCCCACCTATTTCCATTATTTTTAAATCTAAAACTAAAACTTTGTTAGTCTTTCCACCCCACCCCCACTAGAGCTGTACCTTGAGTATCCTGCCTTCCATTCTTAATTAGCACTTTTCTTAGATAATATCACCACCTTCAATACCTCTTTGATCCTTTTGTCTGTGACATCTTTTGATTATCTGCTCCTATCACTGCTTGCTTATCCCTACAACCACCCCACCCTCAACTTCTCTCTCCCCCCGCCCCCCACCTTAGACCAGCTTATAGTTCACCTCTCTCCTAACTATACTCAGTTCTGCCGAAGGGTCATGAGGACTCGAAACGTTAACTGTTTTCTTCTCCACCGATGCTGCCAGACCTGCTGAGTTTTTCCAGGTAATTCTGTTTTTGTTTTGGATTTCCAGCATCCGCAGTAGCTTTTAGCTTTTTGTTTTTAACATTCTGAAGGGGCTTGATAGGGTGGATGCTGAGAGATTTTTTCTGCTGGTTTGTGAATCTAAAACAAGGGGGCATATTCTCAGGGTAAAAAGCTGATCATTAGGGACTGAGCTGAGGAGAAATTACTTCATTCAAAGAGCCGTGAATCTTTGTAATTCTCTAACCCAGAGGGTTATGGATGGTCTAATGTTGAGTACATTTAAGGCTGGGATAGACAGATTTTTGGTCTCTCAGGGAATTAAGGGATAAGGAGAGAGGATGGGAAAGTGGATTTGAAGCCCAAGATCAGCCATAATCATATTAAATGGCAGAGCAGGCTCAACAGGCCATCTGGTCTATTCCTGCTCCTATTTTTTGTGCTCTTGTGTTCCTGAATATCAAGATGGACAACCATCTCCTCAGTTGGTATTTACTTAACTTCTCATCACAAAATATGCTTAACATGAGACATTAGCTAACTTGGCCAGGCTGAGCTGGTTATTTTCATTCTTGACTTTAATGTACAAATCACAAAAAGGAACTGGAAGGCACTGTGAACATTCCTAATTAACCTGCCAAAATGAAAACTCTTCTTGGACTAAGACATGTTAAAAATAAACTTTTTTAACGATAAACTTCAAATGACCGTCCATTGCAATGCTGCAGCTTTGCTCCCAGTCGAACTGGAATGACCCAGTTTATATAGAAAGTTGGGGATTGAGGGAGAGTAAATAATATTGTAATTGAAATAATCAGTTTTGCTAACATCCAAGACACAAACTTGTTAGAGATGGCAAACAAAAATAAAACATTTTTACCCTTCTCCCTGTCTACGCTGGGAATGCAATGCTTCAACTGCATAAATGCAACACTTCACCAACACACAAATTGCATTCATTCCTCAATTCAAGAACTAGCTTGAAGATTAGCAACCAGTTATAAATGGACAACATTAGCACTTTGGAGAAACACTGGGGGCGGAGGGGAGTTTTAACATGGGTGAGTGTGGGGATCGAGTGCAGTGGATAGGCTTAAAGTGGGTAAAATCCAGCATCAGGGAGTCAGTTTCAGCTGCGAACTTCCAGGCTTCAAAGAAACAGGTTAAGGACTGGGCAGCGAACCTACTCCCAGGAGGCGGGTTGGCATTTCAAGCTGGTTAATGAAGCTGGCAGTTTGCTTTGCAGGTGTCACTGCTGGTGGCTGGGCGCCTCAGCCTTTGCAAACCCAGCAGCTCAATCAAGGTGAGGACAACTTTGGGGCAATGTAAATGCCTCGACAGCACTGTTAGCGGGCCAGGAGGAGCAGGAGTGCTTCACCCAAACACCCCAAGCCCCCCCACCTGCTCAGGCACCTCCCCTAGAGAAAGGCAAATTGGGATTTGCAATAACTGCAGCTTTGCCTGTGCCAGCTACATCCTAAGGACAAATATAAAGATGCAAATGTCCTTCCAATCTGCCCAGGAGCATGCCTTACTCTTGAGCTCAGAAGAGTGTTCCTTTTTGTACCATGGCAATACTTATATTTCTCACACCTGCTGTCCTCTGAGTAAGGTTTTGAAACCTGTGCCCAGTTTGGGTGGTCTTCTGGTAGGGACTCACTCCAAATCAGAATATTATCAAATTGTTTCATGTTGGACTTTGGCATCTTGGTTTTAAAAAAGGAGCTTTGTCCCATCAGGTGTGAACCTGAGGTGAAAGGGTAGTGATAAACCACTGTGTCACACGGGGTCAGCTGCACTGGGTTTTGGTGGATGTCAGGTCAACTATATTGCTTTTAGAATGAATTATAGGTGCGCTAAAACTACTGGCTTAACCTTTTAAAAAGACATTGCACATGTACAGAGGTTATATTATTCAGATTGCTTTCAACAATTTTCAGCAACAGTCATTGTATTGTCCAAGTACCAACATAACTTGTCATTTTGATGTGGGTCACATGGGTTCCTCATTTTCAACTTAGAAAGATGGCTAAGTGATGCCAGAAACCAAACTGACGTTAATTTGGTGGCAGTAAATTCTACAAACCAAAAACACTTTCAGAGCCACTGATCACCATTAGCATGTTTGTCTTTGAAGCCCTGGTCTCCAATCAAGAACAGCTCAGAATAACCTGTTGGCAATGCCCAACATGATGTGAACTATGCCCAGTCGTCCCACAGTTTGATTTTTAAAAATTAATTCATGGGATGTGGGCATCATTGGCTAGGCCAGCATTTATTGTCCATCCCTATTTGCCCTTATTCAGAGGGCATTTAAGAGTCTGCCACATTGCTGTGGGTCTGGAGTCACATGTAGGCCAGGCCAGGTAAGGACGACAGATTTCCTTCCCTAAAGGGCATTAGTGAACCAGATGGGTTTTTACAGCAATGGTTTCATGGTCATCATTAGACTTCTTTAATTCCAGATTTTTAAAAAGTTGAATTCGAATTCCACCATCTGCCTTGGCAGGATTCGAACCTGTCTCCCAGAGGATGACCCTGGTACTCTGGCTTACTAGTCCAGCGACAATGCCACTACCTTCATTTCGCAATTTCTAGAGCAATTGCTTCTGTAGGAGGTTCAGGGAACAGAAAAGGCATGGGGGGAAAATAATAAGCCACTGGCATTGTCTATTTTTCATTAAAACAAAGTCCAAACAATCTTTCCTCATATTGTGCCAGGCAGGCTAACACTCAGTGCGAGATGGCAGCGCTAATGGGCACTTTAACTGGAGGCTGCAATTCTGTACCTTTGGAACCAAGTAAGGTGGGAATGTTTTCTGTCAAGGGCAAGTGAGTTGAATAGCAAAGGTGTCAACATAGATAATCTGAAGATTTTTCTGGATTATCTTTGAGGATCACACGTTATTTATCCTCCAGAGATTAAACAAGGGATTGAGACCGTGGCAGACTAAATTTTACCAGGTTTCTGGGCAGAATTTTATGTTTGTCGGGTGGGCGTGGAGCCGATCTCTGCCGGTGAAACGGGCCGCGCCACCATTTTGCGCGGACGGGCCAATTAAGGCCCACCCAGTGCGTTGCAGACTCCCGTGTACAGTGGGAATTTCAAATGTGCGGCGGGCGTGTACATACTAGCGGTTCCAATAGGGAACCAGCAGTCTGTATAAAGAAAGGCCAAGCAGTCTCCTTTAGGCTGTTCACCATGGCCAGCGACCAGTCTGCACAGCAGGCTCTAGAGGAGGGCAGGGCAGAGGAGGAGGGGGGCAGGCTGCAGGGTAGGCCAGCGGGGGGGTCAATGTGCCCCTCGGTTCTCTGATGCCTGCCTTGCTGCCCTCCTCGCTGAGGTTGCAGAATATCAGGAGGTGTTGTTTCCTGAGGATGGGAGGAGGAGGGCCCCCCACATGACCAGGCAGGCATGGCAGGAGGTGGCGGAGGCTGTTAGCTCTCATGATGCTGTGCGGCGCACAGGGACCCAGTGGTGCAAATGCCTCAAAGATTTGTTGCGCTCTGGAAGGGTGAAGACCATGTCGGCCTTGGCCATTTGACCCAGTAGGTAGCCTTAGACTTTGAGGCCCCCCACACCCACCCCACGTCTTAGTGTCGTTACTGAATTGGGCATTTGGCGCACGCTGGATGGGCACACAGATAGTGACCATGTTTACATCAGCCTTAGTGGTTGAGGAGAAGATGGGTTCTCCCTGCAGCACATGTTGGTGTTTGTGGCATTTGAGTAGTCTGGGGGCAACCTGCAGGGGAGGCAGCTCGACACATACTCAGAACTCCAACACATGTCTTATTGATGGTGATGAGATGGTGCAAGGGGAGCCTCAAGGTGTCGTGGCCAAAAGCCATCTGCTGGCCTCAGTGCCGCACCTAGTTGCGCCTCCTTGCCATGGGCGCTAAGACCCGTGTGTTATTGAAAGTGATGGACGCCGAATGTGTCCAAGGTGTCCATTGGGGGAGGGGGTTGGGAGCAGCCAGACTATCTTCTGGGGACTGATCACCAGTAGTGTGGACAGGAGCCGCTGGAGGCCTCAGATGGGCCACTGTGGTTGGGGTGCAGGGTGCGCGTGCAGAGTACATGAGTGATCAGCCCCAATAAATCCTCTTCTATGTTCTGCAGGCAAAAACAGAGCACAATCTGAGGGAGCGCCAGCGGACTGGTGGTGGGCACACCGTGCTGCAGCACCTCAACATGTATGAGGAACAGGCCATGGAGCTGGGGAGGAGGCAGGCGGCCAGGTCGGCAGGTGTCGGTGAGGCTGGGGTGCAGCGGCCAGGTATTTGAGGGCCACAGTCCCATCCACTCTGTCTCCCCACCATCCAAAGCACTGATGGTTGCTGCAATCGTTAATGCAGCAACACTGCTCATTCACAGACTGATCCAGTCAGACGTGTGGGTCATACACAAAGGTCCCTCGGCCCCTTGAGGATGAGCGTCTCTAGCACCTTCCAAAGTCGCCTTATCCCATTTGTGACCACTATCCCCATGGCCTAACATGCCATGGCATCGCTGCTGCACATCCAAATACTTATTGCATCTTAGGAGCGTTTGTACCTCCACCACCCTTTCAGCCAGTGCGTCCCACATTACTCTGTCCAAAAGGTCCTCAGCACCTCACCTGTCAACCTCATGGCACTCAGCTTAAATAAATGCCACCACGTTAGTCATCCCTGCGCCAAGGGGAAATGTTGCCTTCTGTCCACCCGGTCTATGCCCCTCCTAACAGTATGAAGGTCAATAATGTGACCTGTCAATCTCCTGTGCTCCACTGCAAATGTCATAAGTGTTTGCGATGTTTCCTCATCGCTCCAATTCTCCAGGCCAGCATGCATCCAGGTCAGGAACCTCTGCACTCTCTCCACTCCAATGCCATCCCTCCCATGAAGCCCAGGTCACAACTGAACGCAGAAGTGTAGCTGTGGTCTCAACAGCGTTTTCTGCACTTGCAACATGACCTCCCTTTTCCTACATTCTATTCCTTGGCTAATAAAGGCAAGTCTGGCTTTTACCTTGTTAAATGCCTTATGTTCCTGTTCTGCTACCTTAACGGGTCAGCCCAGCAAGGTCCCTGTAATCATCGTGACTTCCCATGATCCTACCATTACTCATGTATTCCCGTACCTCGTCTGTCTTGCCCAAGTGCTTAACCGAACACTTATCCACATAACATTCCATGTGGCATTCCTTAGGCCATTTAACCAGCCTGTCTGTATGCGAGTGTAATGTTTGGGCCACCTCTTGACTATTTACCGCCCCACCAATGTTCGTCTCCTCAGGCTCTTGAAGGTTGAGCGCATTATGAGGCTGGGGAGAGAAAGGGATGAAAGGTGTTACTGACTGAACGCTAACTGATGCGTTAATTTCAGCATCACCACCGCACGGCCACTACCAACACGTCCAGAGCCCCCTCCACACCTGAGGGCCAAGACTTGCAACTTGCGTCACACCAATTCAGCCAGCCAGGCACCAGCGCAGTGACTACCACATCGGTGGGGATTATAACGTCAGCTATTCTCCCGGGGCACAGTGGAGAGGGCACTTCACAATCGCTGGAGGAGATGGCAGGGACAGAGAGTGCCGATGGCGCCAGCAGCTGGAGGACTGCAGGGGACCAGGCACATGCTGCGTCCGGCAGTGATGATGTGCCTCTGGAGATGTCACCAATGCAGCAGCTGCAGGACAAGCGGCAGGATGCGCAGGAGCATCTGGCAGGGTTGCATGAGGGTATGATTCAGTTGGTCTCTGTGGTGGAGGAGTCCAGGCAGAGTGTCAGTGATGGCATGAACCTCAGGACCGAGCTTCAGGCTTCCTCCACTGAGAGATTGGCGACTCTCATGGAGAGGGGGTTCAATCAGATTGATCATCATCTGATTGGGTTACGCTCTGACCTGCAAGTCCTCACAGCGCTAATGGCCACAGGTGGTCATTCCCAATGTGGGAGATATTCTGGGCACCAAGTGTCGGCGCTCGGTGCCCATCCATCTGCGGTGAGAAGGGAGGTCCAATGTGACCTCACGTTGGCGCAGCAGCTGCCTGTCGTCGCTGTGAGCTCCTCTCAGGGCGCTCCGGATGAGGGCAGCAGCTCCTCCACTCCTCTGCCAGTCACCGTTGCATCCGTTGAGGCTGCGGCGACTGGGGAGGTGCCAGTTCTGGAACTGGCCACTCCCTCCCAGGCGGGGCCAGCACAGGCTCCACTGGCCAGAGGACGCCCGCCAAGGTCATCGAGGCCAACAGGACAGCAGAGTCAGCAGCTGGCTCACAAGCCACTCCGAGCGATGGGGCGGCACCTAGACGTAGCACCCGGAAACGTAAGCATAAGGCACGTTAAGCACTCCACGGGTTTGTCACTGGTGATTTTGTGTTGGCCCTAGAATAGGGAATGTTTGATTCTCAACATCAGAGCGACATTTGTAGTTTTTTTTGTGGGAATAAAGTCCACTTTTCTGACCATGGCTGAGGGTGTTTCCTTTGTGCTGCATTTGTCTGTTTCACAGACATCTCATGAGTGTTTGAGTGGACATTGATGTTTCTGTACTAAGCCCTTAGTTGCAGCTGATGAGGTGGAAGGTGTAGCACCTAAGTGCCACGTGTGGAAGTTCCAGGCAATGCTGGTCCTGCTGATCCATGTGTGTGGAGCTAGCTGAAGGTTTGTTGGATTAAAGTCTCCCGGGTGTCCCTGCCTCCTTGGTGTAGTAGCAGGTCAGCGTGATTCCCCTCATCATCGCCCTGTGCTTCCTCATCCTCTGAGCCACTGCTGGATTCATCATGTGCAGCCTCATCCACTGCGTCAAGGTCTTCATCGTCAACTGCATCCCCCCCTTTCTAGCGCAAGTTTGTGCAGGGCGCAGCATGCTACCACTATCACAGAGACACGATCTGGGGGGTACTGGAGTGCGCCCCCTGAGCGGTCCAGGCATCGGAAGCGCATCTTGAGAAGACCGATGGTTCTCTCCACCACAGCCCTTGTGGTGCCGTGGCTCCTATTGTACCGCTGCTCAGCTTCTGTTCTTGGATGGCGGAGAAGCGTCATGAGCCACCTTCTGAGGGGATAGCCCTTGTCACCCAGCAGCCAACCATCCAGCCGGGCTGGAGCACTGAAGAGCCTCGGTACCTGGGAGTGTCTGAGGATGTAGGCGTCATGGGAGCTGCCTGGGTTCCTTGCACAGACTTGTAGAATCAGCATCCTGTGGCCACACACTATCTGCATGTTCATGGAGTGGAAGCCCTTCCTGTTGATGAAGGCACCGGGCTCACCTGCTGGTGCCTTGATGGCCACATGTGTACAGTCTATAGCCCCCTGGACACGGGGGAAGCCAGCAATGTCCGCGAAGCCTCTGGCTCTCTGTGTCTGACTTGCCTGGTCGCAGTGGTAGTGGATGAAGGTCAATGCACGTCTGAACAGAGCGTCTGTAACCTGCTTGACACAAGTGTGGACAGCTGATTGGGAGACAGCACAAAGATCACCCACCGAGCCCTGGAAGGAGCCTGAGGCATAGAAGTTGAGGGCAACTATGAGCATCAGAGCCACTGGCATGGGGTGTCCACCCACACAGTTAGGGGAGATCTCAGGGCCAATCATCTGACAGATATAGTTGACTGTCTCCCTTGAGAGATGGAGCCTCCTTCGGCACTGCACCTCAGACATATTGAGGTAGCTGCTTCGCCGCCTGTAAACCCCGGCAGCAGGATAGTGGCGTCTTCTGTGGCCCCTTCCACCTTGGACAACCTCTTGGCCCTGCGCCCCTTGTGCCTGCGCCTGGCCTCCCAAAGGTGGCTCCCCTGGAGGCTGATTGTCCACTCCTGGCCTCCTCCTTATTCTGTCCCTCCCTTCCTCCTCAGGGGAGCTGTCTCCAGTGGAGATGTCAGAACCCATACCCAGGCTAAATGGAGGCCTCCGGAAAGCTGTAGGCCCGATAAAGATTCCTGTCTGCAGAGAGCTGAGCTGAAGCTTCAAAGTACAGAGAAAGCTATTGGAAATCGATCTGAACTGGTAACAATCACACAGGCAAGTTTAAAACACTTTCTGCAATAAATACTTCAGATAAAACATGAACAACCTCTCTGAGCCCACATATCCCGCCCGTGGATGATGTTTGTTAAAAAGTCACTTACCCGCCTGCCTGTTGTGCCCGTGCGCCGAGCCGAAGATCACACGGGCTCCTCAAAATCGGTGTCGATTGCTGAGTTAGCGGCCTTAACAATCCCTTTAATTAATGGCGGGCGCGCGTCGCTCTTCATCGCGCGCCTGCCCAGCTAAGAATCGCGACATTTTAAACGCTGACCTGTGGGCTTCGCCACCCCCACCTCTCACATAAAATTCTGCCCTATGAAAAGAGTGAAGTTGATGAGATAAATAGTCTTGTCTTCTTCAATGCTTTTTTTTTTGATTTTACATTAGTTCAATAAGTAGGACGGTTAGACTAACACACGTGTGTGTCTTGCATGATGAACAATTATTTTTAAAACGTCATAAAAAATGATTATTTCAACTTGCAGTGTCACTGGTTTGTAAGGTGCTGACAGTATTAACAAATGTTTAAATGTATGATTTTGGATTTCTTTCATTCCCTGGTGACCTTGTGATTCAGCATCTTTAAAGAAAGTCTGTGTTTCACTATCTTCAAGTCTCTTAAGGACAGAATGACAGATACCAACAGCAAGTAGTGTTTATATAGTGTAGTTAATATAGAAAATCATCCTGAGGCACTTCCCAGGCCTGTAATCAAAAAATGGAGGCAGAGGCAAAGAAGGAGATAAGAATATAAGAAATAAGAGAAGGGATGGTCTATATCACACCCCATGAGCCTGCTCAGCTATTCAATAAGGTCATTCCCGACCTTTGACCTCAACTCCATTTCCCACCTGATCACCATATCCCTTGATTCCCCTAGATTCCAGAGAGATTAGCAGAGGTATCCGTGAACTTGGTAAAAAAGCTAGGCTGAACTAGGAGAGGGAGCTGGAGAGGCAGGAGGTTCAGAGAGAAGGGAATGCCACAATAGGCAGTTGAAGTCATGACTACCAATGGTTTAGTTAAGGGAGGGGAATACACAATGAGGTGTCATCAGATAAAGGAAGGGTTTGGTGGGGAGGGGCAAGGAATGTAGCGATCTAGGAGATTAGGAGCAAAGCGTGGCCACACATAAGCAAATTTCATTCAAAGCCAGGGTGCCCAATGCAATCATTCACATTAAGGGTATGGATTTGCAAGGGCCTTGTTCAGAGTTGAATGGAAATTCTGGAAAGGAATGCGGAAATGGAGCGGTAACCCAGAAGGAAAAAAACAGTAAAAACTGGGAAATAAGAATACTGGTCCAAACTGGTCTTGTCTACCTTAAAATGGGACATCAGTAAAACTGGGAAATAAGAGTACTGGCCCTAACTGTTTTTTACTTTCTGGGAATTGTTGATTCATTGGCAGGGGCCAAGGGTGATGTGAGTGGAACATAAAGGAGATTGGCGAGAGTAACTCTCAGGGGGCTTGCTGAATGGGAAGTTTGGCGAGGGAAATGATTGGAAAGTTGGGGTTGTTGTCTATAAGGAGCCAATGAAAGATGCCTTAATGGGTCCTATAGAGAATGACAAAAAGGGGACAAAGGACAGCTATATACTTAGGTGGTGCTTCAAACTGGAATAATGGTAGAGAAGTAGGAAAGCAGAACTTTACTGATAGGCTGGGATATGGACTGGGCGAATAAAACACCTTAAAAGGAAGAAATAAAAGGTGGTGTGAGTTGGTAGCAGCAAGGGGATGAGGCATCTGGGAAGGTTCTAAGAATGGCCAAGAGAAATAAAAGTGAAAGGGAGATAGAAGCAATGGTCTCGGGTATGGAAGACTTGAACTAAGGCAAGAGGTGCAAGGTCATTGCAGTAATCCACTGGTCCACACTCTCCCTTAAGGGGCAATCAATTCTAACTATTTATGTGGAAAATTACTTCATTGAAGGAAGGGCTAGAGTTAAATTATATCTAATCACTGATCAGTTGCTACAAAAGAACGAGATCGATTGGCATGGCAGAGCAGGCTTGACGGGCCGAATGGTCTACTCCTGCTACTTCTTGTGTTTTTATTCTTGAGTCAGATGTCAATCTTAACTCAATTTTAGATTTATTCACAAAGTGAAATGTTTCATATTTATAACTCCTAACTCCCAACTCTACAACACACCAGTATACTTTTTTGAGTATAGCTATAAAACTAATTAATTAATTAAACAAATTAATAAATTAACAGCCCCTTAAAGGGGCACTGTAACTAAAATAAAGACTTTAAAAGAAACTTATTTAAATTAAAATAATATTTTGGGGGCAGGTGATGCACTCCAGCCCCTGCAGAGCCCACTGGGTGCAGAAAGCCTCAAGGGCACTGGCGGACACCACATGCTCCCTCTTTAGGGACATCCAGGTGCAAATTTAGCCATGGAAAAGAGGCAGACCGTCAGGCTGAATGACCCTTTCAACTGCCCATTGCCTGACCTGTTAATGGCCACATTGGCCAGGCCCAGGAGCAGGCTGGTGTCTTGTTATAGTTACTTTGTCACCTAAGAGCCCCCTTCCCCCAGTTACCAAGCCCTAAGGGGCATTGGTGACCATGGAGTTCCATTGGATTAATCCATGATTATGCTTAACAAAGTACTGCAGTGGTTTGTCATTGCCTTTTGCAGTTTGGTTGACCAGGAAACTCTCCTGCAATTACTACCCAGTATATTAAAGTATTTACAGGCTGATAAACAATTTTTTTGGCCAGTTATGAATACTTCTTCTGTGGCCATTAAGTTCTGAGGGGGGACTTGAACCCAGAGTTTCTGGCCCAGAGATAGGGATGCTACCATTGTGCCGCAAGGTCTCCTCGAGTATCTCTTTATCGTTTTTTAACATTTAACAATGAATTTGTTATACTAAAGCTCAAAAAATGATATCTACAGACTGAAACAAAAAGCTATGTACTTCAAGGAATGGTCAGTTTCCTAAAACTGAGAGCAACATCCAAAATTTATGCTGTGTATTTTCCAAGAATATCTCCATCCCTAAACAAGTATTAATCCTTATTTTTACTTTTAATTTGAGTTTTTATTCATGTATCCATGGTTTTATCCTCATTTTTTATCCCATTTTTATCCTTTTTTCCCCTCCCCCACCCCATCCCAGGAGCATCTGTTACTTGTTCCATGTTGTTTTTTCATACAATGCCACACCTGCTATAATCACATTCTGCTTTCTTACCTTTATGCCACTATTAGCACCTTTTTTTTAGCACTAACCACGACCATCAACACTCCCTTTGTTCTTCAGTTCATGACGTCTTTGTCAATCCCTCACCTATCACTGGCCTTCTATCCAGCCCCACCTGCCCGACCCCACCTTAAACAGTATAAATTTCATCACATTCCCACTTCTCTTCAGCTCTGAAGAAGAGTCACACGGACTCGAAACGTTAACTCTGTTTCTCTCTCCACAGATGCTGCCAGACCTGCTGAGTTTTTCCAGTACTTTCTGTTTTTGTTAGTAATCCTTATTGTCCAGGGCTACTTTAGACCTTCCATATTCTGGGAATAGAACTGTTTCACCACCTTTTACATTAACTGGATGGATGTCACCGTTCTTTACTTGGTTGCTGGGTCCAACTGCTACAACTGTTGCTTGAAGCGCTTTCCCCTGGGATTTTTCGGGAAGTGTGATGTTGCCTTTTGTTACCTTTTCTGCTGCAGCCCTTTCCCCCAAAACACGATCAAATAGGGGCAGGCATTTTCTGAATGCCTGACCTCCCATGTCTGCTAGGGGTTGTAGAAAGTGCTAGAAATGTGCCTCCAACAGTCTAGGGCGGAATTTTCCAGTCCCAAGAGTGGTAGATTTAATGGGGGATGGTGGGGTTAGGACAACATGGCAGGAGCTGGGAAATCGGCTTCCCGCCGTTCGCTCTCACCCATCATGGTGGGTCACCATTCCCACCAGAGGTTGGTGTGAAGCTGTTTTGCATCCGAATGCAAATGAAGGCCCAACCGGAATTGTCCCCTCCTATCCAAATTTCCGTGCCGCCAGTGGGATATTGCACCAGTCCAGAACATGTCCAGACCAACGTGACATGGACAAGTTGGTGCTCACCTGGAAGGGGGCCAGGGACAGCTTGCAGACGCCTCCAGCAGCTGAGGACCCTGGAACACCTCGTGCAGCAGAGGGTGGGTGGAGCATCAACCACGTGGATCTTCTCACCGCAGGAGCACCCAGGAGGTAGGTCTTCAAGCTGCAGGTGGTCGGCTGCATGAGGTACCGTTGGGCAGCGATGGTCTGTGCTCGGGGTGGGTGAGGGGGCAGGTGGTGATTAGACGGGGAGGAGAGCAATGAAGAGGTGGGGCTGGTGTGGAGGTCTAGAGCAGGGGAGGGGAGGTTGGGGGTGGTAGGAGAAAGAGAGAGATGCTGCCGGGGTCATGGAATGGGTGAGCTGGTATGGAGCGGGAGGGTGGTAAGGGCCGTGGTGGTGGCCGGGGACAGGATGTGCAGGTGTGAACAGGCATGGGGGGGAAGAGGGGAAAGGGTTCAGAGGGAGGGGATCCATGATGTCAACTGATGAGCTCTGGTTGGGGGGGGGCGGCATACTGAGGGAATTGTTGATAAGAAGGAATGGTGAGAGTTAAAGGGGGTAGTACGAGCTAGTAGGGTGGGAGGGTGAGGCTTCGATGATGACGGGTGAAGGGGCGCTGAGGGATTTTGGAGGGGATACATAAGTAAAAGCAGATTCTGGGGGTTGGCAGAATGGGGGGGTGAGCAGATCTGCTGTCACGGAGATGGGCTCCTTGGGAAGGCAGGAGACGTGGACATTCACTGCACAAGACAGAGGGTGATGGGATGGATTGAAGGGTAACTGTGAGAAGGTTAAATGTTACACCTGGGATTACAATGGTTATGGGGGGAAGGTGTGGATCACGGGGGGTGGAGAGTAAAGGTATTGGACTGCACATTGAGCATAACACAAACCATGGCCACTTGCAAATATGCAGAGCCTCATAGTGGAGATCTCGAGATGCTGCATGGGAGTTGGGTCATCGGGGGTGGGCGGAGGTGCAGGTCAGCTTAACTAGACAACCAAAAGGGAACCCCAGCATGTAGTAATAGAGCATTGGAACAGATGAGTGTGTGAAGAGCAAAGCCTCAGTGTGCGTGGGAGACTTCCTGCACATGGCTCACTGGGGCCCTGGGAAATGCCTTTGCCACTCTGCACATACATGATTCTGGGGGATATAGACCCAGCCTGGGGTGTCCGTTGGGGTTGCGGGTGGAGGGGTAGGGGGTGTACAGGCTTAAGGGCTACAAATGGCAAATAAATCACACCAGACCTCATTATAATGCGTGTACTCTATTTACAGAAGTGTGATAAGTTTAACAGTCATAGTGCACCCAAACAGCCACTTGTGAAATCAAAACTTCTTAATTTTTCTTTTCCTACCACTTCTTCCAGCTGCTCCCCCCACATCTGCAGCAGGGATGGGGGCAGCCTGCTGACCACTTTCCCCTGTCACCTTGGATGGCCTTGGGGGCTGTCCTCTGGAGACCCGAGACCTGGAGGGCCCCGGCTAACATTGAGTGTTATGCTGTGGGACAGCTGTTCCTCTGCAGTCATCGTGCACCAAGCTGAAGGGGGGCACAGGGAAGGTGGATTTTGAAGGGCCAGACACCCTCAGAGAGCCCTGAGTGCAGGTCCCAGGAGTGTCTAACAGCCGCCCCTCCTCCCTTTGGGTGCCCACAGGCCAGCAAAAGCTCACCGGCGATGGAGTGCGGGTCTGCACGCATCTCTGTCAGTAACTGGGCGTTCTGCTGGACCAGGTTCACCATGGCGTCCGCCACTCTCCCCATGGAGACCTCAATGTGTGCAAATGTCAGCACCACTTCATCAGGCAGCTGGTGGATGGTCTCCTCCACCTCACGTGCCAGTCTGTTGAGGTCCTCGGACACCTCAGCCTGATGTTCCCCTGCCTCTCGCAGCATCTCCAGCATCCTGGGCAGGCCCGATTCCAGAGGCCCGTCAGCTGACTTCGACATCACAGGCGCCTCTTCCCCAGCAGCCATCCCAGTGCCGGGGAGCTCGGCTGACCCTGCCTCCTCCAGCCGCAGACACGTGTCCGTGCAGTGACCACCAGAATGTAAGACCCTGGCTGAACTAGATCTGGTACCCACCAAGGTGTGTGTCTCTGCACTGGTGGAGGGTGCAGGTAACTGCGGCAATGGCTTTACACAGTGCACTTCCATCCCCCTCCCCAATGTCCTCAGTGCTGTGTGGGTTGCAGGAGCTGCTGGACAGGGCTTCCTCTTCTCACCTTCCTTTCTTCCTGCTGGCACCTGTAACTGAGAGAGGAGAGAGTGAGTGACTGCGCGAGCTGCCTCCAAGATGGAGGAGCACATGATTCTTATGTTTCTGTGTGACTACAATATTCATGGATGGATGGAGGCTGCCAACCTCTCTATCTGCACAGGCTCATTATAATTCCTGTCCCGCCAGCGGTTTTGCCCACTCCTCGAACTCAGTGAGGTTCTTGACGTCAGGCCTGTCCCACCCCGTCTTCTCTCTCTCTCTCTGTCTCTCTTTTTCCCTCTCTCCTGTTGTGCCTCAACTTTTTCCTCAAAGGGAGAAGATGGGGTTGAGAGCAATTGGGTATCAATCTTCTTTTGCTTGCTTCCGGTCTTACAAATTACCCACTGGATTGGGTGCCATGTGATTGATGCACAGCAGGTTGTCCACAAGGGTTCTGGGGCATCACCCTCCAGAGCGGTGAACCCATGCAGCTAGAAGGATAAGGCACACTGAGGCATGTCATTAGCAGTGTTAGCTGGTGCCCTCAATGCTTAATCCCCTTGCTTCCCCCCCCAAGCCCCAGACAGCACCTGAGCTCTCTGTGTGGAAGGGTCAGTGGCCTCTCCACCTGCAGACTAGATGGACTGCAGTGGGGATTATGAGGCATCACTGTACCACTTTGAACAGCTCTTTTATTCATGGGCCACACGGATGGTGCCCTTGCCAATGAGGTCCATGTCCCCTCTACCATTCAGTGAGGTGAGTGTGAGCAGTTGAGGGTTCACTTACCCTGGCGGAGTGGCGGAGTGAGGTCATTCATCCTTTCCTGGCACTGCAGGGCAGTTCCCTGGTGGTGGCCCTGGGCACTGACCATCACTGTGGCGACTTCCTCCCAAGCAGGGTTGGTCACACAGCTCAGCCTCCTCCTTCCACCCTCGGGGTAGAGGACGTCCCTCCTGGCCTCCACTGCATTGAGCAGCACTTTGAGGGAAGTGTCACTGTATTTATGGACTGGAGCTCCCTATGGTTGGTGGGCTACCTTCTCCTTTATCAATAGATATGCGACAAAGAAGTTGATGTCCAGGGGCCTTTTAAATATGTCACCCAAATATGATGATGGGGCGTGCGCCATCCAGCCCGGCCCCACCGTGCGATACATCAGAAACCCACCCCCCCCCGAATGCAGAATTAATTAGGACAGCATTGCGTGGTTCAGCGTGGATTCCCAGCGGACTCCACAGTGGGAAACATTCCTGGTTCCTTCCTCCGCCACAGGCCATAGGCCCAGAATGGAAAATCCCACCCCCAGTGTCTCTTTCTATGCTCACAAATAGTTATCCAATCCCCCTCCACCTGTAGACAGTTAACCTTAATTTATACAACTAACATTGCAGAATATGTTATTACAGCTCCGCAAGCTGTATATCATTGTAGTAAATAGAATGCTAAGAAATTGATCTTTCCCTCTGTAAGCTTTCTATCCTGAATTGGTATGACTATCGCTACAAATTAAATTTTTATTTTCATTATGTTAGATGTGAACAATGGTCTCCAGGGTGATGACAAACTTGAAACTACATTTAGATTTTTAAGATCTTGTTACAGTTTCAAGTTTATTAATGACTATCAAAACTATACCAACACATTCAGTGGTAAACAACACTTCAATTGTTATATGATTTGCTTGCCTTGCCTAAATTGAACATTACCCATTCACAAGAAGTATTTGGATGTGCACATGCGATGCCATGGCATACAAGGCTATGGGCCTAGTAGAGAATGGGATTAGAATAGATAGGTACTTGTTTGACTGGTGCAGACTCGATGGGCCGAAGGGCCTTTTTCTGTGCTGTAGACCCCTATGACACTCTATGACTATGACAATGCATCTTAATTATCAATAAACAGGCTTAGTTTTAAGTAGGGGTTCTCAGCTTGAGATCCGTGATCCCCTGAGGAGTTTGCGAGAAGGTTCCAAGTGATCCTCCATAAATAAACTCTGAACATCAAAAAAATATCAGGCCTAAAGAAAAAAAAATCCACAGTTGTGTAAAGGTGGGATCGAGCTGAGCAAACTGGTGCCTCCAGCCCCGACTCAGACTCCCTCCCGAATGTCTGTGCAATGATGGTGGCAGCCTCTGCTGAGACCAGGCCCTGTTCACTGTGAAGTGGGGAGAAGCTGGCCGTTGCTGAGCGCAAACCCCCCCAGTTCGAGCTCCGAAATCACTGGGATTTTTATAACACAGGAAGGGACAGTCTCAGAGTTAGGCCAGGTTGAAGGGACCACAACATCTTTCAGAAAGGTCTTCCTTGGAGAACATAACTAAGTGTATCATTCATTTCATAATTCAATAAATATTTTCAGTGGTTTGACTTTGCTGTCATCTTAAGACCATAAGACCATAAGACATAGGAGCAGAAATTAGGCCATTCGGCCCATCGAGTCTGCTCCGCTATTCAATCATGGCTGATAAGTTTCTCAACCCCATTCTCCTGCCTTCTCCCCGTAACCTTTGATCCCCTTACCAATCAAGAACCTATCTATCTCGGTCTTAAATACATTCAATGACCTGGCCTCCACAGCCTTCTGTGGCAATGAATTCCATAGATTCACCACTCTCTGGCTAAAGAAGTTTGTCCTCATCTCTGTTCTAAAAGGTCTTCCCTTTACTCTGAGGCTGTGCCCTCGGGTCCTAGTCTCTCCTACTAATGGAAACATTTTCCCCAAGTCCACTCTATCCAGGTCTTTCAATATTCTGTAAGTTTCAATCAGATCCCCCCTCATCCTTCTAAACTCCATCGAGTATAGACCCAGAGTCCTCAAACGTTCCTCATATGTTATGCCTTTCATTCCTGGGATCATTCTTGTGAACCTCCTCTGGACCCTCTCCAGGGCCAGCACATCCTTCCTGAGATATGGGGCCCAGAATTGCTCACAATATTCTAAATGTGGTCTGACCAGAGCCTTATAAAGCCTCAGCAGCACATCCCTGCTTTTATATTCTAGTCCTCTCAAAATAAATGCCAACATTGCATTTGCCTTCCTAACTACCGACTCAACCTGCAAGTTAACCTTAAGGGAATCCTGGACTAGGACTCCCAAGTCCCTTTGCACTCCAGATTTCTGAATTCTCTCCCCATTTAGAAAATAGTCTATGCCTCTATTCTTCCTACCAAAGTGCATGACCTCACATTTCCCCATGTTGTATTCCATCTGCCACTTCTTTGCCCATTCTCCTAACCTGTCCAAATCCTTCTGCAGCCTCCCCGCCTCCTCAATACTACCTGTCCCTCCACCTATCTTTGTATCATCTGCAAACTTAGCCAGTATGCCCTCAGTTCCTTCATCTAGATCATTAATGTATAAAGTGAAAAGTTGTGGTCCCAACACTGACCCCTGTGGAACTCCACTAGTCACCGGCCGCCATCCTGAGAAGGACCCCCTTATCCCCACTCTCTGCCTCCTGCCAGACAGCCAATCTTCTATCCATGCTAGTACCTTGCCTCTAACACCATGGGCTCTTATCTTACTGAGCAGCCTCCTGTGCGGCACCTTGTCAAAGGCCTTCTGGAAGTCCAAGTAGATAACATCCATTGGCTCTCCTTTGTCTAACCTACTCGTTACCTCCTCAAAGAATTCTAACAGATTTGTCAGGCATGACCTCCCCTTGATGAAACCATGCTGACTTTGCCCGATTTTACCATGCACTTCCAAGTATTCTGAAATCTCATCCTTAATAATGGACTCTTAAAATCTTAACAACGACTGAGGTCAGGCTAATCGGCCTGTAATTTCCTGTCTTTTGCCTCACTCCCTTCTTAAACAGGGGGGTTACATTAGCGATTTTCCAGTCCTCTGGGACCTTCCCTGACTCCAGTGATTCCTGAAAGATCACCACTAACGCCTCCACTATCTCTTCAGCTATCTCCTTCAGAACACTGGGGTGTAATCCATCTGGTCCAGGTGATTTATCCACCTTCAGACCTTTCAGTTTTCCTAGCACCTTCTCCTTGGTAATGGCCACCATACTCACCTCTGCCCCCCGGCTCTCTTGATCTTTGGGGATGTTACTCATGTCTTCCACTGTGAAGACTGATGCAAAGTACCTATTCAGTTCCTCCGCCATTTCTTTGTTCCCCACTACTACTTCTCCAGCGTCATTTTCCAGCGGCCCAATGTCCACTTTTACCTCTCTCTTACCCTTTATATATTTAAAAAAACTCATGCAATCTTCTTTTATATTACCGGCTAGTTTACCCTCATATTTAATCTTCTCCCTCCTTATTTCTTTTTTAGTTGTCCTCTGTTGGTCTTTGTAGGCTTCCCAATCCCCTGGTTTCCCACTGCTCTTCGCCGCATTGTATGCTTTCTCTTTAGCTTTTATGCTGTACCTGAATTCCCTTGTCAGCCATGGTTGCCTTGTCTTCCCTTTAGTATGCTTCTTCTTCCTAGGGATGAATTTTTGCTATGTCTCCCAAATTACTCCCAGAAACTCCTGCCATTGCTGTTCCACTGTCTTTCCTGCTAGGCTCATCTCCCAGTCAATTCTGGCCAGCTCCTCCCTCATGCCTCTGTAGTTGCCTTTATTCAACTGTAATACCGTTACATCTGATTCCAGCTTTTTCCTCTCAAATTGCAGGGTAAATTCTATCATATTATGGTCACTTCCTCCTAAGGGTTCCTTCACCTTAAGCTCCCTTATCAAATCTGCCTCATTACACATCATTAAATCTAGAATTGCCTGTTCCCTAGTGGGCTCCACCACAAGCTGCTCCAAAAAGCCATCTCGTAGACATTCCACAAATTCCTTTTCTTGGGATCCACTACCAACCTGATTTTCGCAGTCTACCTGCATATTGAAATCCCCCATGATCACTGTAATCTTGCCTTTCTTACGCACCTTTTTTATCTCCTGGTGTATCTTGTGCCCCACATCCTGACTGCTGTCCGGAGGCCTGTACATAACTCCCATTATGGTTTTTTTACCTTTGCGGTTCCTCAACTCTACCCACACAGATTCTACATCATCTGACCCTATGTCATTTCTTGCTATCGATTTAATTTCATTTCTTACTAACAAAGCAACCCCACCCCCTCTGCCAACCTGCCTATCTTTTCGATAGGATGTATGTCCTTGGATATTTAGCTCCCAGTCCTGATCCCCTTGCAGCCATGTCTCTGTCATGCCCACCACATTATACCTGCCAATTTCAATCTGCGCCACAAGCTCATTTACCTTATTTGGTATGTGTGCATTCAGATACAACACCTTCAGTCCTGTATTTCCCGTCCCCTTTCTCATTGTTGTCCCTTTACCTGATGTGCTTGAATTTGGATTCCTAGGCCTTTCCAAACACTCTGTCCTATTTTGTGTTCTGGAGACTTTAATAGCCTCTCCTGGGCTCTCCTTTCCAATTTTTTCATAATTTTCCATGAAGTTGAATCCACCCCCCCACACGCTAACCTGCTGCTTTGTTTCCCATTAGTCATAATTCTTGGAGTTTTACCCTTCCCTCCCCCCCACTTTCTAGTTTAAAGTCCTGTTGACCACCCTATTTACCCTTTTCGCTAGAACATTGGTCCCAGATCGGTTCAGGTGGAGACCGTCCCAACGGTACAGATCCCTCCTGTTCCAATACTGATGCCAGTGCCCCACAAAATGGATTCTTGACTGGTTAAGAGTATTATTAAAATTAGTAGGGGACTTGTCCTTCTCTTGTCACTCCAGCCATTGCAGATTTTATCAGCTCTGACAAGCAAGTATATTTTCATAGTTCAATATCAAAACAAGGACTATTTAACTATTTAACTATTTCCTTTAAAGCAAATGAAAAAAACTTTTTCACACAGCAAGTGGTTCGAGTCTGCAATGTACTGCCCTGGTGGAGGCAGGTTCGATCGAGGCATTCAAGAGGGTATTGGGTGATTGTTTGAATAGAAACAATGAGCAAGGGTACGGGGAAAAGGCAGGAGAATGGCACTAAGACATAATGCTCACTTGGAGAGGCGGTGCAGACATGACAGGCCGAATGGCCTCCTTTAGCGTCGTAGCAACTCTGTGATTCTGATTCTGACTAATTGATTGGGTTTCTCCTGCTTTGTTTAATTTAAATAATTGATGTGATCTTGATTCCAGGTATAAAAAATGGCTATTTAAATATATTATTTGTTTCACCCCCCATTTTGTTGCTCAGGTTTTCCATCTTTCTTTTCAGTTGTCTTCTTTCTTGTGGGTGTTTTTTTCTTACCTAATCCCAGGAATCTGTTGCTGTAGCAACATATATTTATTCTCTTTGAGCAATTGCAGCATCAAATATAACACCATGAGAAGTAACTATACAGGGTGGAATATGGCTCTAGGTAGAGATTCCTCAGATTAAAAATACATGTCCAACTGGAGAACTGAGACACTCTGCAGTGGAAATTTCTCATGAAAATGGAAGACTCTATCACCAGCACTCCAACTTCTAGTTTGGTATTGGTTCCATGTTTGAGAGACCAAGCTAGTTAGTTGGGACTTCTAAAAATTCCATACGTTCATAATACTAGAACACAAATGTGATAAAAATTCTCAATTAGCGATCAGAACATGTTCAAACTCTACAGATATAGGAAGACTAAAGGGAAATAATAGCTCAAATCTTCCAGTATCTGTACTGTCCGAGATTAGACTTAAATTGGGAGATGCGCACCAGGACCCCGCAGAAGGCCTGACGCACACACACGTGTGGTAATTGTCCGAAAACATTAAACTTCTGATGGGCTAATTTCTACTGCCCAGGGCTCTCCATGAAAATTTCCGACACTAAGCTCAGTGTCAGAGACTTAGGCCAGATACACAGGTGTTGTGGTGAAATCAAACCCCTCAGAGACTCAGGTACGGTTTTTGATAATTTATTCAAGCGAATGCGGGGAGAGCCTGTTCCAATCCAAGTCAGTAATCTGCCCTCTGCCCTCTCAGTTGTTGAATTGTCTTTTATACAGCTAGTCCCTGCCCTTTCGTGACCGTGGGTGTGTGTTCTTGGTCACATAGGCTCACAATCTAAAACAATAGATGTAAAATGTTTCAGATTAACTGTCCTGTCCTGTGTCTATCCTGGGATTGCAGTGACTGACACTTTGTTTCCTATAATTGCTGTTACAGTGAGTGTAGATTTCCTGTCTCATCTTACTTAGCGTTCTAATGACTGACACCTGTCTACCTCCAATCACTGGGTTCACACCCGTTGTGATCTAGTCTGGACTAGCTTTTTCCTGTGTCCTTTGTCTCTACTAACATATGTCAAGTATCCCAGCAGCCTCTGCTTTACAGGCTCCTACCTAATACCTTTTCATGGCTAAAACTACTACATGCTACACTACCAAACACCTAGGTTACCCTTGCAAACAAATGAAAAACACCTTGTACATTCTAACGCAGGATTTACCTGAATCCTTACCCTGGAAAAGTTACATTGGTAAATACTTCATTTAGCTCAGTGGTTATCCAGCATAATTGAATGGAGCACACAACCGACCCCCCACCATCCCTAATCAGCATCCCAAACCCCTGACCTAACTCGACTATCTCCCAACAACTGACTACCCCCCCAACCGATTATCCCCCCCAACCTGACTCAGTCCGACTACCCCCCAGACCTAACAACCCTCTAACCCAACCTGACTAACGACCCCACCTGTCTATCTCCCTGACCCGACCAACCCCTGTCCCGACTACCTCCCCCTGACCGGATCTGGCTACCCTCCAACCCCAGTGCTCCCCCATCCAACCACCCATTCACCCACTCACCCATCCACTCATCCTATCATCCACTCACTCACTAAAAGACTTGAGACCATCAAAAACCTGCCTCAGGGCCGCTAATGTTGTGAAAAGGGAGAACGGAAGTCCTGGCTGAAAAATCGCAAAGGAGTCATGTTGCAGAAATCTTTGCAGGTAATATACCCCTAAACAATCAACTATGGAGTAATTTTTGACTAGTGTTGGCTGTAAGAATGTGACTTATATCATATCCTTACCCAAAAGCCAAACTGAAGGATTATGCTACAGCTTTTGACAGTTAAGAAGCAGGTTTAGGATAAACACTACAGTAGTCTCAGTTTGTGATCTCCTTCACTTGACACAAAGTTGTACTTCAGCACAGGAGTGGGCCATTGGCTCAACAGGTCCATGTCAGTGCTTATACACGACCAAGCCTCATCCCACCTCCTAACCCCGTCCAGACATCAACAACGTTAGAGGATGGTAGAAGGGGCGCCTCTTCATGATCTTGTCTGGACCTGGAAAAATTTATAGATTTTACTTCCAATTTCCACCCCTCTCATCTTCCACCGATCTTCACATGGCCCATCTCCAACACTTTCCTTCCATTCCATGGCTTCCCTGACCCTATTTCTGGCGATAGACTTTCTACTAATATTTATTATTCCACCAACTCCCACAGTTATCTTGGCTACAGTTCCTCACACGCTGCTTCCTGTAAGGACTCCATCCCATTCTCCTAGTTCCTCTGCCTCTGTCGCATCTGTGCTAATGATGCTACCTTCCAAAACAGCGCTTTTGACATGTCTTCCTTTTTCCTGAGCCGAGGACTTGCCACTGTGATTGACAGGGCACTCAACCATGTCCAACCCATCTCCTGCACTTCTGCCCTCACCCCTTCCCCTCCCTCCCAGAGCCATGGTAGGGTCTCCCTTGTCCTCACTTTACACCCCACCAGCCTCTGCATTTGAAGGATCATCCTCCGCCATTTCTACCAACTCCAGCATGATGCCACAGGCCTAAAGGAGAGTCATACGGACTCGAAATGTTAATTCTGCTTCTGTCACCGCAGATGTGGCCAGACCTGCTGGGTTTTTCCAGCATTTTCTGTTTTTATATAGAAGGCAGTAGAACTTTGCCAAGGTTGTTAGCCACCATCCCCACCCCATTACTGATCCCCCTTTTTCTAATTATTTATATTTTTAAAATATATTTTTCTTTTCCCACCCATTTCCAATATTTTTAAATGTATTCCTATCCATTGTTTCATCTCCACCTTTTAGCCTATTTCGATCCCTTCCCCCCACCCCACCCCCACTAGGGCTGTCTGTACCTTGCTCGTCCTGCTTTCTACCCTTAATGTCCCCATTAGCACATTCCTTAGCTAATATCACCAACGTCAACACCTCTTTGACCTTTTGTCTATGACATCTTTGGCAATCTCTTCTTTGCCTCCACCTATCACTGGCCCCCTATCCAGCTTTACTTGTCCCACCCTCCTTAAACCAGCTTATATTTCACCTCATTTCTATTTTTCCTCAGTTCGGATGAAGAGTCATACGGACTCGAAACGTTAACTGTGTTCCTCTCCGCAGATGCTGTCAGACCTGCTGAGTTTTTCCAGCTATTTTTGTTTTTCTTTCAGATTTCCAGCATCGGCAGTATTTTGCTTTCATCTTATTGTCAGCCACCAGAGCAGATTGGGTCTAACTAGGCTTACAAATAAATCACATGTGGTGCTACATCAATTCCAAAAGGGAATGCAATACACAAAAATATCAGAATATTTATCAATACTTATGTGCTGATATTCTTTTAAAAACTTCCAGCACATCATCATTCGTTAATCAGACCATTTAAATTTCAGGGAAATTGTCAATTTTCAAATCTATTTGTAGCTGTCCAATAACCACACACTATACATAGGGCAATGTATTTGGACATTTTGTCATTAAAATGCATGTATAAGTCAGAATATAATTTGTCTCCACATCCACCATATGTCAGAATACAACAAAAAGAAATCACGGATAAAATAATTCCATTATTTAAATAAAAGTCACGGACTAAACAACACAGCTCAAAAGAATTTGCACTTTAGTTCGGTTTTATATTTCCAAAATATAATAATCTACATTGTGATGATTTTCTATTGGCTGATGCAGGTAGGTTAAAGATGATTCCTAGTTAACACAAAACTAGCAACTGCTATATATCTAGAGTTCTGTTTTCTGGCAAATCTGTGTTGACAGAGCAGTCAGCAGGAGTTAGATTAATGAAAACTGCTACTTCTGTTGGGATCTGAAAAAGCAGTTTAGCAATTGTACTTGCAAAGGTTGCTTAATAATCGGCTCAAATCACTGCCTGTTTTATATTTTGCTTTCTGTTTGTTAAATAACCCATTAGGCTTCCTAACCTGAGCGTCTGTCAGCACTGCTACGATAATTCATCACTTGCTCAGGCATTTTTCTTCTAAATTTTGAGGTGTGCATGATTTTCAAAGATTTGTAACCTGGAAACTACCCTTGCTGATACATTAAAAGAGAGGATTTTCCATGTGACATTCCCAGTAAATGTTGAGAACGTGTTGGGAAATTGGATGGGGAAATCCTAGGCTGGGGGTTCCCAGTTTCTCCAGTGCTGCACCTTAAATTCTCTGCTTTTTGGCAAAGGTGTTTACTTACCTTAAATGGGTTCATACCTCCATTAAAATAGTGAAAAAAGGAATTTGACAGTTAAATGCTCATGCAATAGCATTGCTCACAGCAACTTCCAGACTTGTTTCGCTGGAAATGTACTTTGTACCTTCGATTGCTGTACCTCAGTTCCGATTTCATGGCAATATGAAAGCCTTTCGGCAGAAACTTCTTCAGTGTACCAGTTGACTACCTAGTGGCATTTTCTTGCAAGTCCTTTGCTTTTTTAAACTCTTTACGGAATAGTTCAGGCACTGATTTAAATAAAAGTAGCCAAAAACTGGTGATTAAAGTTTAACACTGATAAAATTACAGAATTACAAATTTGACAAATTTTTTGGCTGATGCAATTGAACACAGAGAAGTGTGAAGTGATATGTTTTGGGGGGGGAAGAATGAGCAGAGGCAATGCCCACTATGTTAAATGGTGTGCAGATGCAGAGCGACCTGGCGGTGTACAGACACAAGTCCTGGAAACCCCGGGACCAGTTGAGAAGCTTGTTTAAAGAGTGTACGGGATCCATTGATGTGCAGAATACAGCAGACCACCACAGATTTGCAGAGCTCCTCCTGACCAGTCCAAGCAGTGGAACTTTTGCTTGAGCATCTCAATGACCTGTTCAATGATGTTTCATGTGGCACCATAACATTCATGTATCCATACTGGTCACCTGTGGTTTGGGGTCCAGGCTGGTATCATGAGACAGTTCTTGAGTGGATAGCCGTTGCTGTCCTCTGGTTTGGTGTGGTGGCTGAGGGAACAGCTACTGGCACAGGATGAATGCATCATACGGATACCAGTCATTCACCTGCATATTCAGGGAGCAGAAGCCTTTGCAGTTGTGGAATCAAGGAGCCCTAGCAAGGCTGGAGTCAATGGGAATCAGGGGGAAATCTCTGCTGGTTGGAGTCATACCGAGCACAAAGGAAGATGGTTGTGGTTGTTGGAGGTCAGTCATCTCAGTTCCAGGACATCACTGCAGGAGTTCCTCAGGGTAGTGTCCTAGGCCCAACCATCTTCAGCTGCTTCATCAATGACCTTCCTTCCATCATAAGGTCAGAAGTGGGGATGTTCACTGATGATTGCACAATGTTCAGCACCATTCGCGACTCCTCAGATACTGAAGCAGTCCATGTCCAAATGCAGCAAGACCTGGACAATATCCAGGCTTGGGCTGACAAGTGGCAAGTGACATTCATGCTACATAAGTGCCAACAAGAGAGAATCTAACCATTGCCCCATGACATTCAATGGCATTACCATCGCTGAAAACCCCACTATCAACATCCTGGGGGTTACCATTGACCAGAAACTTAACTGGACTAGCCATATAAATACTGTGGCCAGAGGAGCAGTTCAAAGGCTAGGAATCCTGCAGTGAGTAACTTACCTTCTGACTCTCCAAAGCTTGTCCACCACAAAGCACAAGTCAGGAGTGTGATGGAATACTCTCCACTTGCCTGGATGAGTGCAGCTCCAACAACATTCAAGAAGCTTGACACCATCCAGGACAAAGCAACCCATTTGATTGGCACCCCCTCCACAAACATTCACTCCCTCCACCACTGACGCACAGTAGCAGCAGTGTGTACCATTGACAAGATGTACTGTAGAAACTCACCAAGGCTCCTTAGCACCTTCCAAACCCACGACAACTACAGTCTAGAAGGACAAGGGCAGCAGACACAATAGGAACACCACCAACTGGAAGATCCCCCCTAAGTCACTCACCATCTTGACTTGAAAATATATCACTGCTCCCTCACTGTCGCTGGGTCAAAATCCTGGAACTCCCTCCCTAACAGCACTGTGGGTGTACCTACACCACAGGGACTGCAGCGATTCAAGAAGGCAGCTCACCACCACCTTCTCAAGGGCAATTAGGGATGGGCAATAAATGCTGGCCCAGCCAGTGACGGCCACATCCTATGAATAAATAAAAGAAACATTTCTGAATTTAGATACAATGCCCTTAAAGCTACAGGTGTGCAGTTGATGGTGCCTGTACCATTGAACTGGCCTTACAACACCACTTGCATGACTTGTCTTCTCTGCTTTGATCAGAAAGAGCACAGTGCATGACCCTTTCCTGGCATTAAGAGCATCAGTGACCTCCCTTACGCAGTAGCGTACAGCAAACTGGGAAACTTTGCAGATGTTGCTTGCTCCGGGTGGAAGAATCCAGATGCAAACAAATTCAGGACATATTCAACCTTGATAGCCACTGGCAACATTATCCTTTCCCTGCTCTGAGAGTGAAAGTGGGCCGACATGCGATGGCAGATCTCAGTGAGCACCTCCTCCACGAGGCTGAGGTAAAAGACTGCTCCTGGAAAACTGTGGGCAGAATTTTATGGCTGACGTGGGGGTGGCGGAGCCCACACATCAGCGCTTAAAATGTCGCATGAGTGTCCCGACGTCAGTGCGCGGCATCGCGATATTTAGGTTGGCGCGCGCGATGAAGCGGGACGCACACCCGCCATTAATTAAAGGCCTTGTTAAGGCCGCTAACTCGGCAATCGACACCGATTTTGAGGAGCCCGTGTGATCTTCGGCTCGGTGCACGGACCCAAAGGGCAGGCGGGTAAGTGACTTTTTAACAAACCTCATCCACGGGCGGGATATGTGGGCTCAGAGGGGTTGTTCATGTTTTATGTGAAGTATTTAATGCAGAAAGTGTTTTAAACTTGCCTGTGTGATTGTTACCAGTTCAGATCGATTTCCAGCAGTTTTCTCTGTACTTTGAAGCTTCAGCTCAGCACTCTGCAGACAGTAATCTTTATCAGGCCTGCAGCTTTCCGGAGGCCTCCATTTAGCCTGGGTATGGGTTCTGACATCTCCACTGGAGACAGCTTCTCTGAGGAGGAAGGGAGGGATAGAATAAGGAGGAGGCCAGGAGTGGACAATCAGCCTCCAGGGGAGCCACCTTTGGGAGGCCAGGCGCAGGCACAAGGGGTGCAGGGCCAAGAGGTTGTCCAAGGCAGAAGGGGCCACAGAAGACGCCACTATCCTGCTGCCAGGGTAGACAGGCGGCGAAGCAGTTACCTCAATATGTCTGAGGTGCAGTGCCGAAGGAGACTCCGACTGTCAAGGGAGACAGTCAACTATATCTGTCAGATGATTGGCCCTGAGATCTCCCCTAACTGTGTGGGTGGACACCCCATGCCAGCGGCTCTGAAGGTCACAGTTGCCCTCAACTTCTATGCCTCAGGCTCCTTCCAGGGCTCGGTGGGTGATCTTTGTGGTGTCTCCCAATCAGCTGTCCACATTTGTGTCAAGCAGGTTACAGACGCTCTGTTCAGACGGGCATTGACCTTCATCCACTTCCGCTGGGATCAGGCAAGCCAGACACAGTGAGCCAGAGGCTTCGCGGCCATTGCTGGCTTCCCCCGTGTCCAGGGTGCTATAGACTGTACACACGTGGCCATCAAGGCGCCAGTAGGTGAGCCCGGTGCCCTCACCAACAGGAAGGGCTTCCACTCCATGAACGTGCAGATAGTGTGTGACCACAGGATGCTGATTCTACAAGTCTGTGCAAGGAACCCAGGCAGCTCCCACAACACCTACATCCTCAGACACTCCCAGGTACCGGGGCTCTTCAGTGCTCCAGCCCGGCTGGATGGATGGCTGCTGGGTGACAAGGACTATCCCCTCAGAAGGTGGCTCATGACGCCTCTCCGCCATCCAAGAACAGAAGCTGAGCAGCGGTACAATAGGAGCCAGGGCACCACAAGGGCTGTGGTGGAGAGAGCCATCGGTCTTCTCAAGATGCGCTTCCATTGCCTGGACTGTTCAGGGGGCGCACTCCAGTACCCCCCAGATCGTGTCTCTGTGATAGTGGTAGCATGCTGCGCTCTGCACAATCTTGCGCTGGAAAGGGGGGATGCAGTTGATGATGAAGACCTTGACGCAGTGGATGAGGTTGCACATGATGAATCCAGCAGTGGCTCAGAGGATGAGGAAGCACAGGGCGATGATGAGGGGCAGCACGCTGACCCACTACTACACCAAGGAGGCAGGGACACCCGGGAGACTTTAATCCAAAGAACCTTCAGCTAACTCCACACACATGGATCAGCAGGACCAGTATTGCCTGGAACTTCCACACGTGGCACTTAGGGGCTACATCTTCCACCTCATCAGCTGCAACTAAGGGCTTAGTACAGAAACATCAATGTCCACTCAAACACTCATGAGATGTCTGTGAAACATACAAATGCAGCACAAAGGAAACACCCTCAGCCATGGTCAGAAAAGTGGACTTTATTCCCACCAAAATAAAACACAAACGTAGCTCTGATGTACATAATGAAACATTCCCTAATCTCGGGCCAACACAAAATCCCCAGTGACAAACCCGTGGAGTGCCTAACGTGCCTTATGTTTACGTTTTCAGGTGCTATGTCTTGGTGCCGCCCCATCGCTCGGAGTGGCTTGTGAGCCAGCCTGCTGACTCTGCTGTCCTGTTGTCCTCGATGACCTTGGCGGGCGTCCTCTGGCCCGTGGAGCCTGTGCTGGCCCCGCCTGGGAGGGAGTGGCCAGTTCCAGAACTGGCACCTCCCCAGTTGTCGCAGCCTCAACGGAAGCAACGGTCACTGGCAGAGGGGCGGAGGAGCTGCTGCCCTCATCCGGAGCGCCCTGAGAGGAGCTCACAGAGACGACAGGCAACTGCTGCGCCAACATGAGGTCACCCTGGACCTCCCTGCTCACCGCAGATGGATGGGCACCGAGCGGTGACACTTGGTGCCCAGAACATCTCCCACATTGGGAATGACCACCTGTGGCCATTAGCGTTGTGAGGGCTTGCAGGTCACAGCGTAACCCAGTCAGATGCTGATCAATCTGTTGGAAGCCCCTCTCCATGAGAGTCGCCAATCTCTCAATGGAGGAAGCCTGAAGCTCTGTCCTGAGGTTCATGCCTTCACTGACACTCTGCCTGGACTCCTCCACCACAGAGACCAAGTGGAGCACACCCTCATGCAACCCGGCCAGATGCTCCTGCGCATCCTGCCGCTTGTCCTGCAGCTGCTGCATGGCTGACATCTCCAGAGACACATCATCACTGCCGGACTCAGCATGTACCTGGACCCCTGCAGTCCTCTGTCTGCTGGCACCATCGGCACTCTCTGTCCATGCCATCTCCTCCAGTGATTGTGAAGTGCCCTCTCCACTGTGCCCTGGGAGAATAGCTGACGTTATAATCCCCACCGATGTGGTAGTCACAGCACTGGTGCCTGGCTGGTTGAATTGGTGTGACGCAAGTTGCAAGTCTTGGCCCTCAGGTGTGGAGGGGGCTCTGGACGTGTTGGTAGTGGCCATGCGGTGGTGATGCTGCTATTAACAACAAGGACAGTGCATCAGTTAGCGTTCAGTCAGTAACACCTTTCATCCCTTTCCCCCCCCAGCCTCATAATGTGCTCGACCTTCAAGAACCTAAGGAGATGAACATTGGTCGGGTGGTAAATAGACAAGAGGAGGCCCAAACATTACACGCGAATACAGACAGGCTGGTCAGATGGCCTCAGGAATGCCACATGGAATGTTATGTGGATAAGTTTTCGGTTAAGCACTTGGGCAAGACAAGCAAAGTGCGGGAATACATGAGTAATGGTGGGACCGTGGGAAGTCACGACGATTACAGGGACCTTGCTGGGCAGACCCGTTAAGGTAGCAGAACAGGAACATAAGGCGTTTAACGAGGTCAAAGCCAGACTCGTCTTTATTAGCTGAGGAATAGAATGTAGGAAAAGGGAGGTCATGTTGCAAGTGCAGAAAACGCTGTCGAGGCCACATCTACACTTCTGCGTTCAGTTGTGACCTGGGCTTCATGGGAGGGATGGCATTGGAGTGGGGAGAATGCAGAGGTACCTGACCTGGATGCATGCTGGCCTGGAGAGTTGGAGTTATGAGGAAACATTGCAAACACTTGCGACATTTGCCATGGATCACAGGAGATTGACAGGTCACATTATTGACCTTCATACCGTTATGAGGGGCATAGACCGGGTGGACAGAAGGCAACATTTCCCCTTGGCGCAGGGATGACTAACGTGGTGGCATTTATTTAAGTTGAGTGCCATGAGGTTGACAGGTGAGGTGCTGAGGACCTTTTGGACAGAGTAATGTGGGACGCACTGGCTGAAAGGGTGGTGGAGGTACAAACCCTCCTAAGATGCAATAAGTATTTGGATGTGCAGCAGCGATGCCATGGCATGTTAGGCCATGGGGATAGTGGTCACAAATGGGATAAGGCGACTTTGGAAGGTGGTGGAGACGCACATCCTCAAGGGGCTGAGGGACCTTTGCGAATGACCCACACGTCAGAGTGTCTCAGTCTGTGAATGAGCAGTGTTGCTGCATTAACGATTGCAGCAACCATCAGTGATTTGGATGGTGGGGAGACAGAGTGGATGGGACTGTGGGCCTCAAATACCTGGCCGCTGCACCCCAGCCTCACCGACACCTGCCGACCTGGCCGCCTGCCTCCTCCCCAGCTCCATGGCCTGTTCCTCATAGGTGGTGAGATGCTGCAGCACGGTGTGCCCACCACCAGTCCGCAGACACTCCCTCAGATTGTGCTCTGTTTTTACCTGCAGAACAGAGAAGAGGATTTATTGGGGCTGATCGCTCATGTACTCTGCACACGCACCCCGCACCCCAACCACACTGGCCCATCTGAGGCCTCCAGCGGCTCCTGTCCACACTACTGGTGATCAGTCCCCAGAAGATAGTCTGGCTGCTCCCAACCCCCTCCCCCAATGGACACCTTGGACACATTTGGCGTCCATCACTTTGAATAACACACAGGTCTTAGCGCCCATGGCAAGGAGGGGTAACTAGGTGTGGCGCTGAGGCCAGCAGATGGCTCTTGGCCACGACACCTTGAGGCTCCCCTTGCACCATCTCATCACCATCAATAAGACATGTGTTGGAGTTCTGAGTATGTGTCGAGCTGCCTCCCCTGCAGGTTGCCCCCAGACTACTCAAATACAACAAACACCAACATATGCTGCAGGGAGAACCCATCTTCTCCTCAACCACTAAGGCTGATGTAAACATGGTCACTATCTGTTTGCCCACCCAGCGTGCGCCAAATGCCCAATGCAGTAACGACACTAAGACATGGGGGGGCGGTGGGGTGCCAAAGTCTAAGGCTACCTGCTGGGTTAAATGGCCAAGGCCGACATGGTCTTCACCCTTCCAGAGCGCAGCTAATCATTGAAGCATTTGCGGCACTGGGTTCCTGTGCGCCGCACAGCATCATGGACGCTAACAGCCTCCGCCACCTCCTGCCAGGCCTGCCTGGTCACGTGGGGGACCCTCCTCTTCCCATCCTCCTGAAACAACACCTCCCGACAATTTGACACCTCTTCCAGGAGGACAGCAAGGCAGGCGTCGGAGAGCCGAGGGGCACAGTGGCTCCCCCGCTGGCCTACCCTGCAGCCTGCCCCCCTCCTCCTCCTCTACCCTCGCCTCCGCTGGAGCCCGGTCGCTGGCCATGGTGAACAGCCTAAAGGAGGCTGCCGTGCTTTTCTTTATACAGGCTGACGGTTCCCCATTGCAACCAGTGGTCTGAACACGCCCGCAGCAGATTTGAATTTCCCGCTGAACACGGGGGTCTGAAACGTGCAGGGTGGGCCTTTATTGGCCCGCCCACGCAAAATGGCGTCGCGGCCCGTTTTGCTGGCGGTGATCGGCTCTGCGCCCGCAGTCGATTGGGTCAGGCCCGCCGGCCCACCTGACAAACGCAAAATTCAGCCCTGTGTGTGGATAAGTCCCCAGCCCTCCCTCCTCTCGCTCCTCGTCTCTGAGCAGATTGTCCTCTTTCATGCTGCCTCATCTCCCTTTTATGCTGCAATTCAAGGAAGGTGGTAACCATAACGGCCATGGGAGAAAATGGACTGACCAGTGGTCTTGAAGCCACAACCAAGGCCGTTCCCACATGCAGTACCACTCCCTGCTGACTTCACCAACTTTAAACAACACCACAAATCACCAAGGGCTTCTACAAACACAGACAGAGCCAGTAAAAATCAATCAGCAACTCATCTGAGAGAAGTTGATGACCCCTTTAAATAGTGCTGTTGGGGGTGGATGGGGGTCATGGGGGGTGAGGGGAGGGTGTAATTTTTGCGGCTGAATGCATATTCAGTTGTGCATCTAAGGCATTAGCTGGAGTGGTGAGATGGAAAAAGTCGGTGCTGGTTTCAAGTCAGCGTTACACTGCATACCTTCCAGCACAAGTTCTCAATGTGTTGATATGGGGCTGGATGCAGATTCAATCGTAGGTTTCAAAAGGGAAGTGAATAAATACCTGGAGAAAAAATTGCAGGGTTATGGGGAGTGGGTTCGCCTAACCGGATTGGTCTTCAAAATGGCACAGTCTGGATGGGCAGAATAGCTGTTCTCTTCTATGATTCTACAAAGACACGGGTTTCTCTGTAAAGTCAGCTTCATTATACTACTAACCAATTTGCTGTCAACAGGAATTTACTAACACTAAAATGTTAGTCATGCTTGGGAGCATGGGCTCAAGTATGGGATTGCGTGTGTGTGAGAGAGAGAATTAGTGAGGAAATAAACCAGGCTGCACACCAAGACCTGTGCTACTGACCTACCCAAAATAGTGTCCAGCAGGGGTCAGGCCAGATATCTGCCTGCAGATGGCATGGACTCCATAGGGAGCAAAAACAAACCCAGTGCGCCAAAGCTACGGATGCTACAGAGGCAAATTTTGCAGCCCTTAGTTTTATTTGTGAGGATTCCAAACCCAACTGAACAAGAAAGCGGAATGATGCAAGACCCTCCTGGAATAGTTAATAATTAAATCATAAACTTGCAGCTGACAGATCAAGATATTAAATCTTTGGAACTCCATCAAATAAGCCAAGTGCCCAACAGGACAATAAGATTTTTGAACAACTGAGGCCAAATGGTAGATCATGAAATTTTACTCTTGGGAAGTCCTGTTCCAAATTGAAAGGATCGGTGGTGGTCAGGCAGGTACAGGTCGTTCTTTTTAAGGTTGAATTTTTGAAATGTGATGAAGGTTTCTACCTCTACCATCCTTTCAAACACTGGGTTCCAGACCCCCACGATCCTCTGGGTGAGAAAGATTTCTCCTCAACTCCCCTCTAACCTTTCTAGCAACTGCTTTAAATCTATACCCCTGATTATTGATCTATCAACTAAGGAATATAGATCCCACCTCCCATCCACTCTACCTCAGTTCCTAATAATTTCATACACTTCAATTCTCCCCTCAGCCTCCTCCATTCCAAAGAAAATAATCCAGCCTATCCAATCTTTCCTCATAAATAAAATTCTGCATTCCTGACAACATCCTTGCAAAACTTCACTGTACCCTCGCTAGTGGAACCACATTGTTCCTGTAATGCAGTACTCTAGTTACGGCCCAACGAGTGTTTTATACAGTTCTAGCAATAACCTCTCAGCTCTTATATTCCAGGCCTCAGCTAACAAAGGGAAATATCCTGCATACCTTCTTGGTTACCTTATTTACCTCCTGCTACATTCTGCCAGTGGAAACTATTTATTTTTATTTACTCTTAACAAAACCCTTGATGCTTTTGAATATGTGATTCTGATTAAATCTCCTCTTAACATACATGGGCAGAATCTTTACCTTGTCGGGCAGGCGTGTGTCATCGTGCACTGGTGCGATATTTCGGGTCGGTGGGTGTGCGTGGGAGTCGGAGGTGCCTGCCAACAATTAAAAGGCCTATTAAGGCATTAACAATGTAATTGAATTAAATTTTATTTATGAGGAAAGATTGGATAGGCTGGATTATTTTCTTTGGAATGGAGGAGGCTGAGGGGAGAATTGAAGTGTATGAAATTATTAGGAACTGAGATAGAGTGGATGGGAGGTGGGAACTATATTCCCTAGTTGATAGATCATCCACGGACGGGATGAGGTTTCGATCTGTCATTAGGAAAAAATTAAAACATTTTCATACTAATTTCTAACATGTCCCTGCTCGTGTGACTGCCCCCACTCACCCCTGCCGAGCCCACCGGACAAGGTAAAAATTCCCTTGTATCTATTTGTAACGAATCTTCTCCATGGCTAGTGAGAATTGTAACACATCTTTGACTTTAAAGGAAGTGAGAAATATTGAAATGGGTGAAATATATAGGCATTTAATTTCTTCAGTCACAATTTTTAGCAATAAGTAGATCTCAAGGAGAAATGAAATGGCTGAGCAAGATCTGGCTTTAATGGGCTATCATTACATTATACTGCACATAAATTACTATGAACAGGTTGGGCTGCAATTTGAAAAGAGCATTGTCTTTTTTTTTGCAAAAATATACTTTATTCATAAAATATCTTCAACCACATTCCAAACCATTTCAAAAACACCATTACAAAGGTACAATCAGGTTCAACTTTTACAACATGTATCACAAGGTGCATCAGTACAAACAATATTACAATCATTTGCAGACAATGCTTTTGAGCTGTACAGCCCGAGGGGATTTAAACAGTTCCCAGTCCCTCGGTGCGCTGTGGCAGAAAGGTCTTAGACAGCGACCCTTACCCATTGCGCCTTTGCTGCAGCTGCCCCAAGCTTTAGTGCGTCCCTCAGCACATAGTCCTGGACTTTGGAATGTGCCAGTCTGCAACACTCGGTCAGGGACAACTGTTTGCGCTGGAAGACCAACAAATTTCGGGCAGACCAAAGAGCGTCTTTCACCGAATTGATGATCCTCCAGCTGCAGTTGATGTTTGTCTCGGTGTGTGTCCCTGGGAACAGCCCGTAGAGCACAAAGTCCTGTGTCACAGAACTGCTCGGGATGAACCTCGACAGAAACCACTGCATCTCTCTCTAGACCTTCTTTGCAAAGGCACAATCTACAAGATGGTGAACAACGGTCTCTTCCCCACCACAGCCACCTCGAGGGCAATGTGCCGAGGGGGTGAGACTCCTGGCGTGTAGGAAGGATCTGACTGGGAGGGCCTTTCTCACCACCAGCCAAGCTACGTCTTGGTAGAGCATTGTCACTTTATGATATTGGCTGCAAGGATTTTCCAGCGTAAAATTAGATTTTAGCTAACTCTCCTGAGGTGAGGTCATTGAAGAGACTCCTTAGTGATGTCTACTCAACAACCACTATGACTGTGTTTTTTATCTTTGGTGTTATAGGGCGGCTGAGTTGTGCTATTAGTGATAGAGTTGATCTGCAGATACTTCTTGGGTGGAAACTTCATGTTTATTTACAATATAATCATCAGCAACTACACGTGTGCTTTCAACTCCAACTCTACCTCTACACTAACTGCCGAGGTAGCCCACGCTACTCTCCTATTGGTTACTAATAAAACCATAATTATTACCTTTGGGAATCAATATGTCTGCAGTGTGGTGTGCGATTGCTTCCATTTTCTGCAGCCAGTATTGATTAGGTGCGATTCTGTAGCCAACAAATGAGAATATATTGAGTGTCCATCGTCTGTATGTCCTGCAGACTGGATAAAAGCTTATGGGGTCTGCAATTTCACAAGTCTAGAAATTCTAGTACTCTCTTGACCTTTTCTGCTTTCTCATAAATTGACTGCATCAATGATTGTCCCATTTCAGATGGGCGTGCCACTTGCATCTTCTCTCCAAAATTAATCATGCCTCAAAAGTCAAAGTGTTAGAATTTTTGATGGACTTTTTCCACTTTTAAAAACAGTCAAAAGCCACAGTGTGATTAATATGGACCCCACATCAGAATGAAAGTTAAAATCTCAAAATAGATCAAGTCAGTACAAATAAATGTGATTGCTGCAAAGAATATCATACTCAGCCCTGAAAGTTAAACAAGTGACAGTGTATTGGCAGCTCCTCAACAAATAGAGAAAATGTCTTAATTATTTTTCTATGTCTTCAGATAGACAGGGTGCATCACTTCAACAATTGGCTTCATATCCTGTAGCTAGGGAACAAATTCCTTTGCGTTGTGGAGGCGGAGAACCAATATACAAATTAAACATTTGGTTACACTACACTGTTCTTGGAAAGGTATGTGAGCGTGATAGTGGGATTAGCACATTTCAGGATTTCTGATCATTTTCTGTACTTATAGAAAGAATCTGAGGATGGAGTTTAAGTTAAGAGTTTGTACTTTAGAAAGAAATGCCAAAAATATCTTTTGTGGCTGGTGCATAGAATTAGCCGGGAGAAAAGTGATCTCCTGGACTCGTTTTGATCACCTAATGGGTTCGCAGTGGATATTCCCAGATTTTATTTCAAAAGGTTTTAGCAGAATTACAAAGTGTGATGCTCGGACCAATATTTACAAATTCATTTCAGTGGTTCAAGACCCAAATTTAACTGCAGTTGAAGTGCCCTTTCAAAGGCTTGTGCTAAAAACTCAACTCTTTTATGAAACATTAAGAATTCTTGATTAACATGAAGTTTTACAGTTTGGCACTCTGCGGGGCAGGTTTTGATTATAAATCTCCGTAATGTTCAATGGCTAGTGGTTTTGCCCTAACTAAATTTAACAGTGGATATCGAAGAGGACAGTAGAATTAAAAGAGCGCATTATCTGTGGTTTCCCCACTCCCCAAAGATGTGATTCCACAAACTCTGCCCCAGCATGCTATCCCATTCTTATACAGATATATAGACATCAGTCCATTTGACTGAGGGGAAATTAACAGAAGGCCCGATCTTGTTGTACTCTGACATCCCCACACACATTTTCCAGCAGGTATAATGGGGCAATTAAGAAAGTAAGCTCAAGCTGCCTTTAATGCCTATACCTTGACTGTGAACACTGAACCCAATTGTACCACTACATGAGCTTAAGTCAGCTAAATCAACACAAAGTAATGGTCAAATCTGCAGATCTCCATGTGAGATGGCTTCATTGTGCAAAGTCCATTGAACCACTAGGCTTAATTGTGACTTTTTTATACAATAAAAATCACATCCCCTTTTTAAATGTAGGTTACAAAAATAGGGCAGAATTTTGAGTTCGGCAGGCGGGCGGGTGTAGTTGGCAGGTCCAGGAAACAAGCCACCACCCGTGATCGGCCCCTGATGGTGATTTCACACTGGCAAGCCAATTGACTTTTAACCAATGACATGTCCTTGTTCTCCCTTTTAGATTTGTCAACATGCACTTGCTCTCTGGACCCCAAAGGACCACCCCTGATGCCAGAGGACCACCGGGCTTCATTTGTACTGCACCACACCCGCTCTCTGAACCAGGCACCAGCACAGATACCAGCACCCGGTGGGCATTTGATCGGCGGATAGAATGTCTGTGCACATTCGTACGGGCACTTCACACTCACTTGAGGTGCAGGTGGAGGCAGAGAGTGCCCAGGGGCCAGCAATCCTCCGACTACTGGGAACCAGGACAATGCTGAGTCGAAGGCAGATGGTGAGCCTCTGGAGTCATCCATTAGGTGGCAGGTGCTGTATATCCAGTGGGATGTACAGGAGGATCTGGCAGAGATGCTTGAGGGTCTGCGTGCCATAGTCTCTGTTGTGGAGGAGTCCATGTGGAGCATGAGCACTGTGGTGACTCTCTTGGCCAAGTGCAATACCTCCTCCATTAAGTGAGTAGTGACTCTCATGGAGATGCATCTCTAGGGACAGAATCAGGATCACCCACTCTAACCTGTCTCTCTCTGAACTTGCTACACTCCGTTCTCTCAGGTCCAGCCCTGACTTTGTCATCAAACCCGCTGACAAGGGTGCTGCTGTTGTTGTCTGGCGCACTGATCTCTACCTCGCAGAGGCTGAGTGCCAAGTCGCAGACACTCCCTCCTACCTCCCCCTGGACCATGACCCCACCACTGAACATCAAGCCATTGTTTCCAGGACTGTCACTGACTTCAACTCCTCTGGAGATCTTCCCGCCACAGCTTCCAACCTCATAGCCTCCCAACCTCGGACGGCCCGCTTCTACCTCCTATCCAAAATCCACAAACAGGACTGTCCCGGCAGATGATCGTGTCAGCCTGTTCCTGTCCCACGGAACTCATTTCTTGCTACCTTGACTCTATTCTCTCTCCCCTTGTCCAGTCTCTTCCCACCTACATCTGTGCTTCCTCTGATGCCCTACATCATGTCAACAATTTCCAGTTCCCTGGCCCCAACCACCTCCTCTTCACCATGGACGTCCAATCCCTCTATACCTCCATCCCCCACCAGGATGGTCTGATGGCTCTCCACTTCTTCCTCGAACAGAGGCCCGAACAATCCCCATCCACCACCACTCTCCTCCGTCTGGCTGAACTTGTTCTCACACTGAACAATTTCTCCTTAAACTCATCTCACTTCCTCGAAATGAAAGGTGTGGCTATGGGTACCCGCATGGGCCCCAGCTATGCCTGTCTCTTTAGGGGTATGTGGAACATTCCTTGTTCCAGTCCTACTCAGGCCCCCTCCCACAACTCTTTCTCCGGTACATCGATGATTGCTTAGTTGCCGCTTCATGCTCTCGTCTGGACCTGGAAAAATTTATTAACTTTGCTTCCAATTTCCACCCCTCCATCACTTTCACATGGTCCATCACTGATACTTCCCTTCCCTTCCTTGACCTCTCTGTCTCAATTTCTGGTGATAGACTGTCCACCAATATCCATTACAAGCCTACCGACTCCCACAGCTACCTCGACTACAGCTCCTCACACCCCGCTTCCTGTAAGGACTCCATCCCATTCTCTCAGTTCCTTCGCCTCCGTCGCATCTGTTCTGATGATGCCACTTTCAAAAACAGTTCCTCTGACATGTCTTCCTTCTTCCTTAACCGAGGTTTTCCACCCACGGTGGTTGACAGGGCCCTCAACCGTGTCCAGTCCATCTCCCGTGCATCTGTCCTCACATCTTCCTCTCCCTCCCAGAAACATGATAGGGTCCCCCTTGTCCTCACTTATCACCCCACCAGCCTCCGCATTCAAAGGATCATCTTCCGCTATTTCCGCCAACTCCAGCATGATGCCACCACCAAACACATCTTCCCTTCACCCCCCCGGTGGCATTCCGCAGGGATCGTTCCCTCCGGGACACCCTGGTCCACTCCTCCATTACCCCCTATACCTCAACCCCCTCCCACGGCACCTTCCCATCCAACTGCAGAAGGTGCAACACCTGCCCCTTTACTTCCCCTCTCCTCACCGTCCAAGGTCCCAAACACTCCTTTCAAGTGAAGCAGCATTTCACTTGCACTTCCCTCAATTTAGTCTACTGCATTCACTGCTCCCAATGCGGTTTCCTCTACATTGGAGAGACCAAACGCAGACCTTCGGTCTGTCCGCAAGCATGACCCAGACCTCCCTGTCGCTTGCCATTTCAACACTCCACCCTGCTCTCATGCCCACATGTCCGTCCTTGGCCTGCTGCAATGTTCCAGTGAAGCTCAACGCAAACTGGAGGAACAGCACCTCATCTTCCGACTAGGCATTTTACAGCCTTCTGGACTCAATGATGAGTTCAACACCTTCAGATCATGAACTCTCTCCTCCATCCACACCCCCTTTTTGACCCCCTTTTTTCGAATAATTATTATATATTTTTATATATATATTTTTTCTTTTCCCACCTATTTCTATTATTATTTTAAAAATTTATTTCCATCCATTGTTTTATCTCTACCTTTTAGCCCATTTCGATCCCTTCCCCCCTCCCCACCCCCCACTAGGGCTATCTGTACCTTGCTTGTCCTGCTTTCTACCCTTAATGTTATCATTAGCACATCCTTTAGCTAATATCACCACCTTCAACACCCCTTTGACCTTCTGTTTATAACATCTTTGGCAATCTCTCCTTTGCCTCCACCTATCACTGGCCCCCTATCCAGCTCTAATGTCCCACCCCCATTAAACAGCTTATATTTCACCACATTTTTATTCCTCTTTAGTTCTGAGGAAGAGTCATATGGACTTGAAATGTTAACTCTGTATTCCTCTCCACAGATGCTGTCAGACCTGCTGAGTGTTTCCAGCAAATTTTGTTTCAGATTTCCAGCGTCCACAGTATTTTGCTTTTATTTAACAGAGTCAGGGGTTCCTGGGGTTGCGCTCGGACCTGCAGCCCTCACTCAGGAAATGACCTCAGGTGGTCAGTGCCAGTGTGGGAGATGGATGAAGCACCCAGTGTCCCAGCCACATGCCCGTCCATCAATGGCAAGCAGGAAGGTCCAGAGCGACCTCATCTTGGTGCACGAGCTACTTGTCATCTCTGCGGGTTCCTCTCAGGGCGCTCTGGATGACAGCAGCAGCTCCTCCACACCTCTGCGAGTGACCATCACATCTGATGAGGCTGTGATGACTGGGGTGATGCCAGCCATGGCACTGGCCGCTTCCTCCCAGGTGGGGCCAGCACAGGCTCCACTAGCCAGAGGATGATTGCCAAGGCCAACAAGACAGCAGAGTCAGCAGCTGTCTCCAATACCGCTGCTAGCGAGGGAGGGGCACCAAGACATAGCACCCACAAACATAGGTTTAAGGCACCATGATCACAAGAGGGTCAGTTCACGTGTGATTTTCTTTTCATTTATGTTTATTTTATATGTCTGCTGGTGTGGACATCAACACCAGTAATGGTAATGTCATTATGCAATGAATATGACAATAACATTAAATTTGCTTTTGTACTGATGGCTTGAGTATGCTTCACCCTTTTGTTTCTGGTGCAGGGTATGCCAGTCTGTAATGCTGGATGTGAATGACTGGATACTTTATTGCACAGGCACTGAGTGGACTTTGGGTTCAAATGAAAGGGTCATTTCGGACATCCAGGATGCAGGCAGCAGCCCTGGCATGAGGTGGAAGCAGATTTTTGCCATCCTAGCTGAAGGAGTGTTGGATCAAGGCATCCCTAATGTCTCTGCCTCCCTGGAGGTTACCAAGGTCTGCCTCCATGCCCTCAGCATTCTCCTCATCATGCTCATCTTCTGACTCACTATTGGGTTCATCATCTGTGGCCTGTGCAGCTGCATCAAGATCCTCTCCTCCAGTGGGTCCCCCCTTGTCAGAGCCAGATTGTAGACAGTGCATCATGCAACCACTATCAGTGACACCCGCTCTGGGGGGTATTGTAGTGCACTCCCTGAACAATCCAGGCACCAGAAGCACATCTTCACAAGACCAATGGTCCTCTCTATCATTGCCCTTGTGGAGGCATGACTCGTATTATAACGCTGCTCTCCCTCTGTTCTTGGGTGGCGGAGAGGTGTCATAAGCCACCTTTTCAAGGGATAGCCCTTGTCACCCAGCAGCCATCCATCCAGTCGGTCTGGAGCACTGAAGAGCCGCGACACCCGGGAGTGTCTCAGGATGTAAGCGTCATGGGAGCTGCCTGGGTACCTTGCACAGACTTGCAGAATCTGCATCCTGTGGTCACACACTATCTGCACGTTCATGGAGTGGAAGCCCTTCCTGTTGATGAAGGCACCTGCTGGTGCCTTGATGGCCACATGTGTGCAGTCGATGGCACCCTTCTGTGGTCCCTTCCGCCTTGGACTCCCTGCTGGTCCTGTGCCCCTTGAGCCTGCGCCTCTCCTCCCACAGGTCCCTCCCCTGGAAGCTGCATTGGGACACCCGGCCTCCTCTCCCTTCTGCCCCTCTCTTCCTCCTCAGAGGTGGTGCCTCCAGCGGAGACCACAATCCCCATTCCCAGGGTAAGGGGAGGCTGTCTGATACCTGGATGGGTCCACACGGTCTGAATCCTCCGGGGGCCTTGAGGACACCAATAGGTCCTGAAATGAAGCCTGGAAATGCTAACAATGAAGCCCCGAGCAGAGATGAAGCTGCCAAATACCAATAAGCAACCAGCAGCAAACTATCTACCAAACTTCTCACTACTCACACTGGCAATGCTGCTGACCCCTTTTTATCCCACCCTAGGATGAGGTTTAGCAAACTATCAGCTGCCCATCTGCCTGTTTTGCTTGTGCAGTGAGCACGAAATCACATGGCCAACGTAAAATACAGTTTAATTGTCTTTTTAATGGCCTTAACTGGCCTTGTAATTGATGGCGGGTGTGGCTCTGGCTCCCATGTGCACCTGCCAACCAAAATATCGTGTGAATGCGTGATGATGTTGGGACGCTCACCTGACCTCATCGTGCATTATTTTAACGTTCGAGCGGGTCAAGCCTGCGCCCACCCGCTCAGCGAAACATTCTGCCCATAAATTAGTTTCCGAATCTAAGATGCCCATGGGTAGGGTGTGTGGCACAGAGCCTTTTGAAAGCAGCTGGATCAATGGGTCAAATTACCTTTTGGTCATTCCACAGTGTTGTGTTTATGTTCATGGCTTTAGGTGATACTTTACCACCAGCATAGACATGGCAGCTTGGAAGAGCCAATTCAAAAAGGTCTCTCAAAGAGTAGACAAATCCTGCCTTGTGAAAACAAGTAGAAAACCAGTGTGTAAGTTAGCTGTACACAACGTTCCTTCACTTATATTGCACAAAAAGGACCCAAGCATTTGAAAGTTCAAGAGGAAAATCCAGCTGTTGACACGGCAACATTTTTAACGTTTATCTGGGGGAGCTCAGGTGCATCTTCCCTCAGATTTGTCTTGTCAAAATTGCTTTATAACAATTACAGTAACTACCCTTTGAAAGTACTTCAGGGGCTAGGGATACCCAGAAATTGTAAAATGTGTTGTATATATGCATATTCTTTCTAGATGTTAGGAGGTGGACAAGTGACATTCAAACATTCACTCCCATTAGATCATCAACTATATCAAATTAGAGCCCTACTTTTTGAATCAATTTCATGTTAAGTGGCTCAGTCTATCAAATTGGATGCATTTGATATGATCCAGGTTGCAAATCGCTTGCACAGCAAAGTGGGATAAAATCTATTAGAGCTTATCATGGTGAGTTTTAATATTGCAGCCTCCTGTTTACTAGCTTTTGAGTTGATTAAAATTGGTGTTTAAAACTCTGGTGCTTGTTTCAACAGTTCCTTTATTTCTTTTTATTCTTTCATGGGTTGTGAGCATCGCTGGCAAGACCAACATTTATTGCCCATCCCTAATCACCCTTGAGAAGGTGGGAGTGAGCCACCTTCTTGAATTGCTGCAGTCCATGTGGTATAGGTACACCTACAGTGTTGTTTAAAAGAAGTTGCAGTTTTTTGACATAGCAACATTGAAGGAACATCAATATAGTTCCAAGTCAGGGTAGTGTTGTGGGAAGAACTTGCAGGCGGTGGTGTTTTCATGCATCTGATGCCCATTTGTCCTTCTAGTTGCGTGTTTGGAAGGTGCTGTCGAAGGAGACTTGGCGAGTTGCTGCAGTGCATGTTGTAAATGGTTCTCACTGCTGCCACTGTGCGCTGGTGGTGGAGAGGGTGAACATTTAAGGTGGTGGGTGGGAAGACAATCGAGAGGGCTGCTCTGGCCTGCAGAATCTGCGTGTTGCCTATGTGAAAAATAAATTCAAAGTCTTAAGATCGTCAGTTGCCATCTTGGAAGCTGCACCATTTCTGGAACTAACTTTGCCATTACTTGCCTGGTTATCCAGTTGCTGTCAGTTCTGAACAGAAGAGACTCATGTAGCTCCTTTGGGTTTCAGCTTATTCCTTGCTTTTTATATCACTCCACACACACAGAGCTGTGAGCCACAGCACACACCATCAATAATAATAGTAATCATTGTTCACCAGCAGGCTTTGTTCCTGCATGTTAGGAGCCTACAATAGTTGTCAGAGTACTTGAGATATGATTATAGTTTAACCGTGCTGAGGGTCTCCCACATTTGCCTGCTCATTCTGACTGATGATATTGTAATTTTGTTTTTAAAAAGGGACACTACAAGATCATTTGGTTAAGATAAAATCTATTTTAACGTTGCACCCAATGAACTGTTGTCTTTGATCAACATTTTACAAACAAACTGAAAAGGCTGGCGACAACAATAACATTTATTTTCGGGTGACTCCTGCATTTCCCATATCAAATTATAATTTTACACAGACTGAGATAAATCATAGTTTCTGACAAGGATAATCAATCTTAATGAGATTCTTTCCCACTTTTTAATACATTTTTAAAAGTACAGCCTGTGTTAACTGATGAATAAAAAGTGAAGTGTCGCTCAAAGAGATTTTGAAATGTGGATCTAAAAAGTTTTCTCTTGCTGGTCTCAAAAATGCCTCAAGGATTTCAGTAAAGACCAAAGGTAATTAATTTCCTGACAAATGGAGTCACAGAACAGCTGCTTCAGCCCACGGAACTCAACTCACTTTGAGAGAATCTGTTAGTTTCTAGTAGGGGTGTCAAACTCATTTTTCATGGTGGACCTGATCTGACACTTAGCCTGCCACTTGGCATAGGGCACATTCAATAATAACTAATTGGACACAATAGGTTAGAAATTGGCATGTATTTTGCCTGTTTCATTGGATTGAAACCAGGCCCAGTGTAAACCAATTTCTGGGCACAGGTTCCTGCGACTAATCTGTGCTGTCATAGCCGATGCATTATTGGTTCTCACTGTTCTCAGCTGCCATCTGAAATCAGCATTCGATTAATTTAAATGTGCAAATTAGGTCCCTACATTTCAGTTATCTATTGCAAAGCTACAGGAACATGTCTCGTGCAAGCTCCAACTAGATTTTCCAGGTGGGAGAAGGGCCCCCCTCCCAGCTCGACAGCACTCGGTCCTCCCACGCCCACTCAGCCTTTATTCTGCCACCTCCAGGGCTTAGAGCTGATGCAAAATTGGCCTCCGATATTGGACAAGCTGCCCTCAAACCAGACAGGCGCCTGCAGTTCACCAATATTATGAAAAAAAGGCTCAACAAAGCTCAATTTCAGCATGTGCTTAAATTTCCACCCCTGGTTTTGCATGCACCTCTTCAAAAACTCTCCCTCAGGAAATGGTTTTGACGACACTGCTATTTCATAGGGGAGGTTGGTTAACTCCAGGTGGGTAGCATATGGTTCAGAATAACACCAATAGCGTGTGCTCAATTCCCATTCCGACTGAGATTGTCTTGGAACCTGCCTCCTCACCCTATCCCTGAGAGTGGAAGGCAATGGGCAAACCAGCCAAGAAAATAACTCAGGAGAAAGCATCAGCAGGCAATGAGCCAAGTACCTGCACACAGGCAGAGCACACATGAATAAACAAACTATTTAATGGACAATCACATATCAACAGCATCACCTACATGACAAACATTTATTGCTGCTTTTGAAATGATGGTGCTAGCTCAGGATATTTATTTTTACCCCAGTTTCCTCTGCACTTAAGAGATTTCTTACCACGTCTTGCTTCATGATGCCTTTGAGTGTTGTCTTCTTTCACTATAACAACTTTTTTAAAAAATCATTCACGGGATGTGGGCTTCGTTGTCTGGGCCAGCATTTGATGCCCATCCCTAATTGCCCTTGAGAAGGTGGTGGTGAGCTGCCTTCTTGAACCGCTGCAGTCCATGTGGTGTAGGCACACTCGCAGCGCTGTTAGGGAGGGAGTTGCAGGATTTTGACCCAGCGACAGTGAAGGAACAGCGTTATATTTCCAAGTCAGTATGGTGTGTGGCTTGGAGGGGAACTTCCAGGTGGTGGTGTTCCCAAATGTCTGCTGCCCTTGCCATTCTAGATTGTAGTGGTCATGGGTGTGGAAGGTGCTCTCTAAGAGGCTTGGTGAGTTCCTGCAGTGCATCTTGGAGGTGGTACAAACTGCAGCACTGTGCATCAGTGGTCGAGAGAGTGAATGTTGAATGTGGTGGGAAGGGGTGTCAATCAAGTGGGCTGCTTTGTCCTGGATGGTGTCCAGCTTCTTGAGTGTTGTGGGAGCTGCACTCATCCAGGCAAGTGGGGAGTATTCCATCACGCTCCTGACTTGTGCCTTGTAGATGGGGGACAGGCTTTGGGGAGTCAGGAGGTGAGTTACTCACCATAGGATTCCTAGCCTCTGACCTGCTCTTGTGGCTAGTCCAGTTCAGTTTCTGGTCAATGGTAATCCCCAGGATGTTGATAGTGGGGGATTCACTAATGGTAATGCCATTGAATGTCAAGGATGATGGTTAGATTCTCTCTTGTTGGAGATGGTCATTGCCTGTGTGAGGAACCCATTTTTGGAAAACTTGAAGGACATTGAATTTTGGATGTTCTTCTTCCTGAGTTATTTTTAAAAGCTTGCAATATTAATTTGGGCTGTGAAATGTGATTCTTCAAGAAACCATGGGTCAAGATAGATGTCCAGCGGGGAGATAAGAGATACTTTATACATCTAAGTTAACAAAGAACTGCTGTTGACAGGCTAAAGACTCTTGCTGATTGGTTAAAAACCCCTGGCCTAAGAGATGGGTTCTTTGAACATCTTAGTCCCTAAAACTCTCACACAGGGTGAGTGTGGTTGTGCCTTAGAAGCAGGCTGCAAGGAAAAGACTCTTTCCCTCTCTCTGCCCCACCTTTGTGTTAAACTTTCCTCACAAACGCTTCATCAGGATAACTCATCTTTTTTTTGAGAGTTCGTAAAATTGTGATAAGTTAAAGTCATCAAGGACAATTCACCAACAAACCTGTCTGAAAGAACTTCCAGATTTATTGTGACCAGAATTCTTCTATGTCAACAGCATCGAGATCGCTTCAAATTTTATCCTTTTAAAAGAAATGTTCCCATACTCCAGCCTCTGCAGGGCACTGTGTTTGCTTTGTCCTGTTTTGTGTTTGTGTGCTAGTGTATGGGGGTTTGAAAATCTGTTTCTAAAAGAGGGAAAAATCATTACACTTCTAAACTATAACTTGTATGTTAACCAATTTATTTACTTTTTAAAAGAAAGTAATTTGTTTTATAATAAATAATTTTTTTTTATGTTTACAGAAAGAAGCCTGGTTAGAATCTTTTTATGCTGGGAATGATAGTGATATAGGTAAACAATCGGCTAGTTTTATGGGTAAATTAAACATTTAAACTATTGTTACGACCTGTGGAGAAGTGGGGCTAGAATTAACTGCGCATTCCTCACATCTCGGTCCATAACACTTGGCACTTGTGTGCCATGAGTAGATGTCCTCACGAAACTGTGGAACTTGGCAGGGGGGGCGGAGAGGAGGTATTGATTGCTGAGATGCAAAATTTAACAGGTGGTTAGAAGCAGTGCCCAGGAGATTTGTGCCCAATTCTCAGAGACTCAATCACCCTAAGAACAATACAAACATTCAGGGGACCATATGTTTGACATCCCTATTTCATTCAATCTTCGCCATTAGACTGGTCCATAATTCTTGGAATCTAATTGGAACCACAGTGCATTTTCCTTCACCTAGCAACAAGCTGCTGTCAAGTCTCGGTCTCCCAGAAAGATACTTAGCACATTAGCTCTCCCATAAATCTACCCACTAGAGCATATTCAGCTGAACTTGGCTAAATGGCTTTCACTGAAGTCCAGTGTGACCATTTATCGATGTGACAGCCTCACAAGTCAAACCTGTCCAGCTTATGTGTTGAAAGGAAGATTCTGAAGAGGTATTTAATGTAGAGTCCTGTAAATCTGTTTCAATCCCTTGTGCTTATAACAGTCTCATGCAGCATATGAAATAATGCCAGAAGATATTTCAAAGTTCCAATGCATATATTAAAAATGGCTAAAAATTGGCTTATTATCCCTCCTGTTAGTACAAATTGTTTTCACAGGCATTAAAAATAAGAGTTGTGAAAGGTAACTTTTGCTGCAAGGAAACTTAACATGCAAAACAATTATATTTAATAAAAGAAAGGGCTGGAACAAAGTTTTTCAAGTGAACTTGAATGTTCCAGGTGTGAGTTCTGGCTCAGTGGGCTACACTTTCACCTCCGAATCAAAATGCTCAAGATTCACACCCCTCTCCAAAGACTATAAAAACAAATCCAGGCTAACGCTCCAGTGCAGTACTGATGGAGAGTGCTGCACAGTCTTTTCAGAATATAAGAAGTTGGAGTGGCCCATTTAGCCCTTTGAGCCTGATCTGCCATTAAACAGGATCATATGGCTAATCTTTGATCCCAACTCACTATCCCCATATCCCTTGGTACCCCAAAACCTATTGATCTCTGTTTGAATATTCTCAACGACTGAGCACCCATAGCCCTCTGAGGTAGAGAATTCTAAAGATTCACAACCGTTTAAGTAAAGAAATTTCTCCTCATCTCAGTCCAAAATGATCCTTTATTCTGAGACTGTGACCCTGAAGTTCTATATTCCCCAGCCAAGGGAAACATTTTCTCAACATCTACCCTGTCAAACTCTTTAAGAATTTTATATATTTCAATTAAGTCACTTCTCATTCTTCTAAACCCCAAGGAATATAGACCTAGTCTACACATTCTCTCCTTATAGGACAATTCCCTGATCCCAGGAACTAAAATCTAGTGAACCTTCATTACACTCACTCCAGGGCAAGTATGCCCTTCTTTAGGTAAATGTTTTAGGTGAGGCATTAAAGCAAGGACCTGTGTGCCATTTCAGAAAGATCAGAAAGAAGATCGGGGAGTTCTCTGGGGCGCCCTGGCCAACATTCATGTCTCACCCAACATCAGTAAAACAAACTATTTGGTCATTATCACCCTGCTGCTTGTGGCAGCTTGCTGTGCACAATTTAGCTGCTGTGTTTCAAAAGTGACTAAACTTCAAAAAAGGTATTTCACTGCCTATAAAGCCCCTTAGGACTTCCTGAGGTCATGAAAAATGGCGCACATGTAACACAGGTTTTCAATAGGTGCACATATTGAAAACAGCAAAAGGAAAATCTGTGAGAGTTTGCTTCTCTTAAAAAGTTGAATATGCACAAACTGAAATTGGAATACAGTTATGTTTAATTGCAAGTCTATTAAAGTTTAATATTTTGGAGCTAAGTGAAGCTTTTTCAGCTCATTCTCAATTACTTGCTCTCTGCGCAGAAATAACAAGGCTTTACCATTATTTCCCAGTTGGATTCATGAGCACAGTCTGATTCTTAGACTTTAGCTGGTCACGCGTTTGAGTTGACAGTAACTACAAAAGCTGGATAAAACCAACCTCTTTCAATGACGTTTAGTCCTTCAGACTTCACAACCAATAAATCTACAAGCCCAGAACTTTCCAGAGAGTAGTTGTGCATCAGATAAATGCTGTAAAGAAGGTGGTGTCAGAACTACAAATCAATAGCTGCAGAATTAAATATTGATTCTTCTGGAAGCCACTTTACAGTGATTGGCTTCTTTTCACCCTTAAAACACAATCACTCTACAAGATTAATGCAACCCAGACATCTGTTTTTCCCTTGTCTTACTTACAATTAAGGATAAAACAGGTCATTAACATAAAGAGGCCTGTTTCAGTCATTAAGGAAATATATAGTGTGGTGTTGCAGGGCTGTTGGAATATACATCAGGAGTTGGGATTCATTACATGAACTACATTCATAGGGAGCAACAAATGCAGTCAAACCCACTGAGGTGCAACCTTGATGTAAACAGAGCACAAAAAATTAACAAATCTTAACCAAACTTCAATCACTTTCAGAGTTTGGGTCCGATCTTCCTGGTTTTAGTAAGTGCTGGATCATGGTAAGTCACTGTGCTTAATATTGAAAGTCTCTTCCCCTGCCCCAATCTGTAATTGAAACCATAGCTGGAGCTATCCAGGGGGGTGGGGTGTATCACAGGTCAGGACTGCATTGCTGAGACAGGGATTGACTTGCTACTGACTTAATATTGTCATCCTTTCTATATCTCAACTGACCCAGATATGAAAGTAAAGCTGCACACACAATGATAAAGCTTATCCAAGTCCAAACTATATTGTTTTGACTTGCTTTAATCAAACTATACTCTTCTTCAAATTAGGATAGACGTTCACAAACTGGAAAAGGCAGATTGCAGTTTGACACCTGTCAACCATTATTCTTCAAGTAAAGGTTACATCACAGGATGATATTCAGTCAGAGGGAAGCTAGGAGTTTTCATCCATGAGCCTTGCAATCTTCCTTCACTAACTGCATAAGATTGGTCTCTTATTGCAATAACTTCAGCTCATTTTGGCCAGAGGATGATTATTAGCACAATGACCCATGAAAAGGTCTGTTGCTATGGATTATATTTTTAGAAAAATGGGTGGTTGTAACAGAAGGCAAACTGTGATCACTGTTCAGAATAAACTGAATACACAAAAGGTTGATATTGTGTCAAGGTGCCATTTTTAATTCATTACTTGGGTAAAATTCTTACCATACAGTCATTAATCCATTTACTTTCCTTTAATTTCATTAAAATAGCACACGCATGGATTTCACACAAGGTAGAGAGTGGCAGTACTAGACTAATCAGAGTTAAACTTTAATTCATAGGCTTAAAAATAATTCTTCCTAGCATTCAGTAAGATTACTTTAAAAAAAAATTATTTTGGGGATTTGAGCATTACTGGCAAGGCCAGCATTGTTGGTTTTCCCTAATTGTCCTTGAGCAGGTTGTTCTGAATGGCCTTCTTGAATCGCTGGAGTCTATTTGTACATCCAAGCTGCTCTTAGGAAATGAGTTCCAGGATTTTGACTCAACAACAGGGAAGGAACTGCAATATTGTTCCAAATCAGGATGCTGTGTTGGAGCTTTGTGGTGAGTGGTGTTTGAGTTGGTAAAATAAATAGAGTTGATCAGCAGACATTTCTCGGGTGGAAACTTGGAGTTTATGAACAAGGTACTCAGCAGCAACTACACGTGCGCTTTCACTTCAAACCCTATCTCAACATAACGGACTACTGACTACACAGGTAGCCCGTGCTACTCTCCCATTGGGTACTAAAGAACATGTGATCTTCCTTAACAAGCACTATTCTTAAAGGTATATTACACACTAAATAACACCATAATTACCACATCTCTCTTTCTTTACTCAAATATACATTTTATATTTACAAGTACAAATTTCCCTAAACAACAAAATATTTAAACTGGGTAAGGAATTTACAAATTCAGTCTTTCTGGTGGTTTTCTTATGCGTGTAGAACGTTTCGGTTCTACAAGTTCAGATTCTTTGTCAGGAATCTCCTTTTCTGGAGTTGCCTGAACATCAGGTGCTTTGATGGGCTCCTGTAGTTCTGTATCCTCAACTCTTACAGGAACATCAGACATGTCTGTACTGGGCTGAGAACTCTCAACAGGAAACGCTGACCCAGTTGTGATCACTGGTGGAATCAATTCTTGGTGATTTGTTTCTCTCTTCCTTATATGATCCACATGTCTCCGTATAACTCGGCCTCCCACCTCCACATGGTAAGGTAGAGCTCCAGTCACTGCACTTATTTCACCCGGTAACCACTTTGGTCCTTCTCCAAAGTTCTTCATGTATAACTTCTCTACTATGGTAAACTTCCTCTCATGACTATGCCAGTTGTGTCTAGTTTTCTAGCTTCTCTGACTCCTTTTCACCTTCTCCTCTAAATTCGGCATCGTCAAGCTCAATCCCACCCTGAGACGGTGTTTCATCAATAACTCCGCAGGTGTGACAGTGTTGTGTGAGGGGAGGTTCTATAATGGAAAAGAAAACGTGCTAGCTTGGTTGCTAAGGAATCTCCAGTTAGTTTACTCATACCTGCCTTGAATGATTGAACCGCCCTTACGGCCAGTCTATTTGAGGACGGGTGGTATGGTGAAGTTTTTACATGAGTGATACTGTTGAGGCTGGATATCTCAGCACTTGTGAATGCCATACTGTTATCAGAAATGACTACTCCTGGTAGTCCGTTAATGGAAAAACTTTAGTGTAGCTTCTCAATCGTAGCAGTTGACATTGGTGATTTCACCTCATATGTCCAACCATTTTGAGTGGGCATCTACAATGAGCAGAAACATTGTTCCCATGAAAGGTCCCACATAGTCAATGTGTAACCGCACTCATGGTCTTCCTGACCACTCCCAAGGGTGTAACGGAGCTGTTGGTGGTAACTTTTGTAGTTGCTGATATTGCACACAATCCTTCATTAAACTCTATTTCACAATCCATCCCAGGCCACCATAGGTAGTTACATGCTATGGTCTTCATTCAGGGTATTCCTGGATGTGCACTGTGTAGTTCAATTAACAGTGGCTGCTTTCCCTTTGGAGGTACTATCACTCATGCTCCCATCCTGGCTGGTTATTTCATGTCTTCTGTTGAAGTACGGTTTCATTTCATCAGATATGGGCTCTTGTGACCAATCATGAAGCACTTGTTCTCATACTTGAGATAAGACTGGGACCCAACTTGTCCAGTCTCCGATCTGTCGAGCACATACTGGTGAGGAATCTAAGAAATTTAACAATAAAACAAGTTCCTGTGGAACTGGAACATCCTTGTCATTTTCTTGTAAAGGCAAATGACTAAGTGCATCGATATATGCGATTTGATGCCAGGCCTATGTACGAAAGTGTACTTGTATGCTGCCAGGATTAAAGCCCATATTAGAACTTCTGCATCTTCTTTGCGTGTCTTCTTTTTTCTAGTGCAGACTTTAATCTCGGCCTTCTTTTTGACTTCACTATTGACCAGACTTCTCTCAGATGCAAACTCAACTTGTCTGAGCTCAGTGGTTGAGTCTCCCAAAACTTCATCTGCATGTTTCCGAGAAAATTCAGCGACTCTCACTTCCAAAGCCTCTTTTGCTTCCTGTAGCTGATTCTTATAAGACCATAAGACATAGAAACAGAAGTAGGCCATTCAGCCCATTGAGTCTGCTCCACCATTCAATGAGATCATGGCTGATCTGATAATCCTCAACTCCACTTTCCTGCTTTTTCCCCATAACCCTCGATTCCCTTACTGATTAAAAATCTGTCTATCTCAGCCTTGAATATACTTATGAAGACCATCTTTAGCTTTTCCATCTCTTTTTTGTATTTGTTTGCTGCCTCCTGGAAAATTGAACATTGTTGTGTCTTCTCTGCCAACTCATCTTTCAGTTTGTTCAGAGAGGTCCAGAATTCTTTGTTTCTCTTCATACTTTTCCAGAGGTACAAACTTTGACCTGAGGGAATTTTGTGGTGTGTGAAGGTCATTCAGTAGGTTCTCTTTTTCCTTTCGAAGGTTGCTCACCTCGTCTCGAACTCTGCCATCAAGCATGGTTTCTTCGAGTTTCTTCTGTTGTTTTTCCAGGTTTTGGCTTAAGACAGCCTGCACTTCAGGTTGCTGAGTCCTTACACACTCCTTTTCCAAAACATGGATGCTTCCAGCTTCCTTTTGGAATCTCAGTAGCCACTCAATGTTAGTTTCCCTTAGCCAATTTCACCATAGGAGGCTTGGTCCTCTGCCTCTCAATATCAACACTGGTATCTTTGCTGATTGGTTTCCATAATGGACAGTTACTCTACTTATGCCTTTGAATTGAATGTCTTCACCAGTGTATGTTTTTAGTTTGGCAGTTGTTTCCTCTAAATTCGATTGATGTTTACCAATATTCGGATATCTGAAGGTATGTTCCCAGTCACTGTAATGGAAGCACCTGTGTCCACTTCCATTCCAACAGGTCTGCCATTTACTTTCACTGTTATAAATATAGGCTCAGCCTTTCCAACTCTTAGATTAAACAATGAGTAAATCTCTGAATTTGTTGTTTCAGGCTCTTCTACACTGTGGATCTCACTGGGTTTTTCTTTTGTTTAAAAGTCCGTTTGAATCTTTCCATTACACTATCTCATTATAGGTCCATTTCTGTGACAATAATAACATTCTATTTTTTTTTAAATGTGCCAATCGATAAATGACTGCTTGTTTCCACCTCCATTGAAATTGTTCTTTGTTTTTGCTGCCAAGTCATTTTTCGCCATTTTGTGGCTAGCGGGGGGGGGATGTTTCCTGCTTTTCACCCCCTTTTTGGCTGGGGCTTCCCACCCGATGTGGAGGACGCATCATTTTGCGCACCCTGCATGACTTTTGAATCTTTTACTGCACTTTGCATGGTCAGTGCTATCTCTAACACCTTCTTGAAATCCAAATTCGCTTTGGATAATAATCTCTTCTGAATCATGTCCTCATTTACACTGCACACTAAATGATCTCTGAGCTCGCTGTTTAGAGATGTACCAAACTCACAATGTTCTATTAACTGCTTAAATCTTGCCACATAGCATGTAACTGTCTCGCCTGGGACTCTAATTCTCAAAATAAACTTGAACATTTGCATACATGAATAAGATGGGAATGGAGAGATACGGACCCCTGAAGTGCAAAATGTTTTAGTTGACGGGCAATATGATCGGCGCAGGCTTGGAGGGCCGAAGGGCCTGTTCCTGTGCTGTACTTTTTTTTGTTCTTTGTTCTATTACTGAGGGCTTTGGTTGTTAATGGCCTGTCACAAGGTCCACCAATTCATCAACATTTTTTGAATCTGGGGCACTGGGTGCCATCAACCTTCAAATTAAGCCATAAATTTTATTCCCACATGTACTTAAGAGGATCACCCAACTCTTCTCTTCCCCCATAATCTCAATTGCGTAGAAAAAGAATGTGAGATGTTCAATGTAATGAGGCCAATCGTCCATGGCTGGGTCGAAAGGATCAATTCTTCCGAATTGTGGCATCTTGAGAGGGAATTACTTTATCGATTTGAATGGAACCCCTACTTATACTCACTGGGCGAGGTACAGTGCTGAGTTCTTCTGTTAAACTTGTTTTATCCTCATCGCCAGTTTGTTGCGAGTGGTCGAGTTGGTACTATAGATAGAGTTGATCAGCAGACACTTCTCGGGTGGAAACTTGAAGTTTATGAACAAGGTACTCAGCAGCAACTACACGCGTGCTTTCACTTCAAACCCTATCTCTACTGAATACTCAGGTAGCCCTTGTTACTCTCCTATTGGATACTAATGATCATGTGATCTTCCTTAACAAGCACTATTCTTAAAGGTATATTACACACTAAATAAAGCCAAAATTACAACAGGCTCGGAGGGGAACTTGCAGGTAGTAGTGTTCCTACACATCTGCTGCCCTTGCCCTTCTAGTTGGTTGAGGTCGTGGGTTTGGAAGATGCTTTCGAAGGAGGCTTGGCTTGGCATTTACTGCTACCATTATGCACTGGTGGTGGAGGGAGTGAATGTTTAAGGTGGTGGATGAAGTGCCGATTAAGTGGACTGCTTTGTCCTGGATTTTGTTGAGCTGCATGAATGTTACTGGAACTGCACCCATTTAGGCGAGTGGGCAGTATTGTATTTCAGCACACCCCTTAACTTGTGCTAGATGGTGGACAGGCTTTGGGGAGTCAAAAACAGAAAATGCTGGAAATATTCAGCAGGTCTGGCAGCATCTGTGGAGGGAAAGACAGAGTTAGCCTTCCAGGTTGTGACCTTTCAGTAGAACTCAGGCCTTCGGGCTTTGGGGAGGCAGAGGGTGAGTTAATTGCTGCAGAATTCCCAGCTTCTGTGTGAACCATTTAAGAGATCACATGGAAGTCCCCATTGTAGAGATAATTAAAATCACACACAACAGCCTGAAGCAAGTATGCTCAAACATTGAGAATCTGAACTCAGGGCCACATATTTGAATTTTAGAAATTAAAATTGTCATGGCAACTTCTACCTACGCCTCTGTTTACAAATCCTTACCGGTGAGAACAGGATCACCTGAACAATCTGGATAGTAGATCAATCTCACTAATAGATATGAAACGTTCTTACAAAAGCAAACATGTGGGAGGGTGTAGAAGTGAGCCGCACTGTATCCATTGATCCCATGACCTCAGTTCAAATTCAGACAAACTAGTGGATTGAAAATCTCAATCCATTTCACTATCTGTGAGTGGATGCACTGATTATACGTATTTAGCTTCTACACAACATACACATCCTGCTCCTCTTGAACCTACTGCTATAAACATTATAAGAAAAATTGCAGCAATGCAGGCTTCACAGACTTTATATGCATGACAACATGTGACACACTTTCATCTGATTGGTCCAAATGTCACACTCACAAAATAGCAACAAATCACAAGAGAAAGAAACCTCCAATGAACAAGTAGCTAGTGGTTAGCAATAAAAGAGCATCAAGGATGTGTGCAAGCGACCATTTCAAGGATGAGGGGTCAGCAAATAGTTACCTGTAATACAGGCGGCAAGGATGAGAAGGAGAGCCAATCAAGGCAGGCAAAATACACCTGAAAGTATATTTAGGGACAATTTTGTTTTGTCAGTAATCTGAGGACATAGTATTAAAAATAAGGTTTGTTAAAAAAGGTAGCAAAAACAACATTATTTCATAAAAAATGGTCACAAAACTTACTCATACCTTTTCCAGTGTCTAATATCTCTCCAATGTTCTCCCCTTAACTCGCCCTCTTTTAGTTTGTTTAGACTTAAGTTCATGGGGTTTCCCACAGCTATCACTGTGCTAACCATCAGTTACCCTGAACGGAGAGGCTCAGGCCTGTGCAGCCTGAAGTTAAACCATGCGTCAGGGGTGCTCAATGCAAGCAGAGTCCTTCCGGAAATGAATTCAGATTGTCTCCTATTGAAATGTGAACATTTCAGAAGAGGGGCAGGGCGCACCAGAATATTTTCTTTTCTTAATGAGTGACAGCTAGAGCATGTCAGAATTTCCCAGTCTCTACGCTGAATGCATGTCAAGTGGGAAAGCAGCACGACCACTCGGCCATCTTGTGGCTGCTGGCAGGAAGCACGGTCCCTTTCCGTGGTCAATGCAGGAACTGAGCTGTCAATGTTAATTATGCTGCTGATTGGGAACTCATCGGTTACACACAAGGAGAGACCTGGAAACATCAGAGAGTAAAAGTAGCGACATATTTTAGTGCCAGCAGCAATGCCATGAGCTTAAGGAAGGCTTTAAGGTTCAACACTCCCAAAAGAAGCAAGAAAATATGTGCGGCAGGCTTGCTTGTAGAGTCGCTAAAGTTAATGATTCCTTAACACAAATAATTTGACTTTTATTCCGCACTCATTGCGTGCAGCTGCTTAGCATGTAGAGTGGCTCCTTGGACGCTCCATCGCATTTCGGGAATTTAACCCTGAAAAGTGTGAGGTGATACACTTTGGAAGGGGTAATTTGACAAGGAAGTATTCAATGAACGGCATGACACTAGGAAGTTCTGAGGAACAAAGGGACCTTGGCGTGTGTGTCCATAGATCTCTGAAGGCGGAGGGGTATGTTAGTGGGGTGGTGAAAAAGGCATACGGGACACTTGCCTTTATCAATTGAGGCATAGATTACAAAAGTAGGGAGGTTATGTTGGAGTTGTATAGAACCTTGGTGAGGCCACAGCTGGAGTACTGTGTGCAGTTCTGGTCGCCACATTATAGGAAGGATGTGATTGCACTGGAGGGGGTGCAGAGGAGATTCACCAGGATGTTGCCTGGGATGAAATATTTAAGTTATGAAGAGAGGTTGGATAGACTTGGGTTGTTTTCGTTGGAGCAGAGAAGACTGAGGGGGCGGCCTGATCGAGGTGTACAAGATTGAGGGGCATGGACAGGGTGGATAGGGAGCAGCTGTTCCCCTTAGTTGAAGGGTCAGTCACAGGGGGGCATAAGTTCAAGGTGAGGGGCAGGAGGTTTAGGGGGGATGTGACGAAAAACATTTTTACCCAGAGGGTGGTGACGGTCTGAAATGCGCTGCCTGGGAGGGTGGTGGAGGCGGGTTGCCTCACATCCTTTAAAAAGCACCTGGATGAGCACTTGGCACGTCATAACATTCAAGGTTATGGGCCAAGTGCTAGTAAATGGGATTAGGTAGGTAGGTCAGGTGTTTCTCACGTGTCGGTGCAGACTCGATGGGCCGAAGGGTCTCTTTTGCACTGTGTGATTCTGTGATTCTGTGATTATGGTGGGGACTCCCTAATTCATTGACTTTTGATGTGCCCAAGTAGTCTTGAGCTGCTTCGTATACAGGCATGCCGCCTTCTTGCTGATACTTGGGCTCTACTATTAGGCATGTGTTAGGCCTGGTGCATCCATGACTGCTAATGCAGGGAACCAAAGCCCAAGTGTCAGCCATTTGAATATTAGCCCATATGGTCAGAATTTCCTGCATTGTTACTTCCCAGTGAGACAATCACTGTACCCCGCAGCCCCCAACCCCAATCCACAACCGGGGAAGCAATAAAAACAAGCTGAAGGCTCAGCTTGCCAACAAATCAGAGGCTCCCACATTTGATTCCATGTTTGTTCGCTGATTTTAATTTGGGCAGGTGCAGAGGTGCCACATATATCCACAGCAGCTCTTGTTTAGGGAGCCTTGAAAGCAGTTCAGAGCCCCCTTTGGATGAGTAGCCATTTGGCCGAACACTGCAATAAATGAATGAGGGATTGAAGACAGGATCACCCTTTGCTGTGATGTTTTCCATGAAGCAACGCTTTGCCAACATGCAGGCTCATACATCATGAGTGGCTTCTCAAGGTCCCGGGGGGAGTACCCTCGTTGGAATCAATACTTTCTTCAGAGGTGGGGCAAGATGGGAAAAGTAAAGTAAGGCACTTTAATTTTCAAACCTTTTAGTCAGGTTGCTGTTTGTTGATTTTCTCTTACCTATTTTCATTTTCTCCTCCATGAAGCCTTGTGTGCATTAATTTGTAAGCTCACTGAACACAGCAGATGCACGGAGGTAACTGGTGATGGGGGCTGTAATCTCTCTGTAACAAGCCTACTCCATAACACGGGATTAGTGCTCATTGTTTCTGTGCAGATCGATCGAGATTCGGCTGTTGTTCCCTTCCACTCTCAGTGGAATATGAGATACAACCCAGCAGAGACTTAAAGAAGCACGATTGTCATGATTGGTCTCAAAACAGGCTGCAGACCACCATTCCTTGTGCTGTTGAACAAGCCTTGCTTCAAAGAACTTGTTGTACATCACTGCGGAATTTCAGAAGAGCCCAGAACTGTGTACTGAACAGAAGGCTAGCCTAGATAAAGACTTACTGGTAACCTTATCTTTCCCCTTAGAAGATAATTTATATTTTATACTGTAAGGAAAAACTGTTTTCACTGGCAGAGGGTTCAGTAACCAATGGACACAGATTTAAGGTAACTGGCCAGAGGTGAGGCGAGGTGATTTATTTTTTAAACACAGTGAGTTATCATGATCTGAAATACACTGTCTGAAAGGGTAATTGAAGCAGCTGCAATAATATCTTTCAAAAAGATATTACATGAATGAAAGAAAATTGCAGGGCTATGGGGAAAGAGGAGTGGGACAAATCGGATAACTCTTTCAAAGTGTCATAGTGTGTCAAATAACCTCCTCCTGTGCTGGTAAGATTCTATTGGGTGGGGCGATACAATTCTTTAAGCACCTTGCTGAACATTGCAGAAATATGAGAATGAAATGACAAGGACAGACCACCAATCAGATTCATGCATGTAGTGGGAATCTTAAAACAAATCTCATCACTGCGATTGTATTGACTTCCCCTCAATTACCAATAGCTGCCCTTTAAAAAAATAAATGATTGGATTTTAATTTTGGGAATAGGTTGAGGGGCTCGGTAGTGCATGGGTAAACTGGAAGTTAGTGCAACATGTCTGTCAGTGGCTTTTTAATGCACCAACTGCATGGCCAAAAATAGGATTCACGACCAGTTGGTGTGAGCAGGCACGATGATGTTTCACATGAGGTGATCACAACAGCAGTTTAGAAAGGGACACTCCACACATACAATTTGACAGTGTCAGGAGTTGAGAGCATAATAGAAAGAATTGGCAGAATAGAGTCCAGACTGTGCCTTGTTTTAGTGATGCCCACCTGGATGTGCTGCTGGGGGTGGGAAGAGCCTCAGGGAGTTTCTCTTCCCTACTGTCAGGAGGAAGAAGCCTACAAGTGAAACCAAGGCCTGGTCTAGAGGCTGCTTATGAATACCGCAGCAGGAGCATGGCACCACACCCGTGGATTCAATGCCAAAGTGGATTAGTGACCTAAACAGGGCAGGAAAGGTGAGTACAGTGGCACTTTCAGATACATCCTGATGTATGTATCACTCCAACCCCCTCAGACTTCCTTCTCATCCTACTCCACCACATCACTCCTCATACCAACTTATCTTGCAGGTGTACCCATCCCTCCCTTGCTATGCACTTCCTCATATCCCCATCTGTCCATCCATCAATGACACCCGCTCTCATCTTAATGCAATGTCATTCCTTTCCTTCATAGTCGCCCTCAACAAAAGCTCTCCATTCTTCTGTTCAGTGCATGCCTTTACTCTCGCGATGGTGTAGTGGTATTGTTGTTGGACTAGTAATCCAGAGACCCAGTGTAAAAGCTTTGGGTTTGAATCCTGCTACGGCAGATGGTGGAAATTGAATTCAATAAGAAGCTGGAATTAAAAGCCTGATGATGACCATGAAACCATTGTCAATTGTTGTAAAAACCCATCCGGTTCACTAATGTCCTTTAGGGAAGGAAATCTTACCTACATGTGACTCCAGACCCACAGCAATGTGGTTAACTCTTTAAATGCCCTCTGAAATGGCCAAGCAAACCATTCAGTTGTAACAAACCTCTACAAAGGCACAAAAAAGAATAAAACCAGCCAGACCGCCTGGATTGACCTAGGCACCGGAAATGACAATGGCAATCTCAGCCCTGTCGACCCTGCAATGCCCTTCTTAACAACATCTGGGGGCTAGTGCTTCTCACAGGCTAGTCAAGCAACAGCCTGACATAGTCATCCTCACAGAATCATACCTTACAGATAATGTCCCAAACACCACTACCTGTCCCACCGGCAGGACAGACCCAGCAGAGGTAGCGGCACAGTGGTATACAATCGGGAGGGAGCTGCCCTGGGAGTCTTCAACATCGACTCCGGACCCCATGAAGTCTCATGGCATCAGGTTAACCATGGGCAAGGAAATCCCCTGCTGATTACCATGTACCGCCCTCCCTCAGCTGATGAATCAGTGCTCCTCCATGTTGAACACCACTTGGAGGAAGCACTGAGGGTGGCAAGGGTGCAGAATGTACTCTGGGTGGGGGACATCAATGTCCATCACCAAGACTGGCTCGGAACACCACTACTGACCGAGCAGGCCGAGTCCTAAATGACATAGCTGCTAGACTGGGTCAGCGGCAGGTGGTGAGGGAACCAACAAGAGGGAAAAACATACTTGACCTCATCCTCACCAACCTGCCTGTCGCAGGTGCATCTGCCCATGACTGTATTGGTAGGAGTGACCACCGCACAGTCATTGTAGAGACGAAGTCTTGGCTTCACATTGAGGACACTCTTCATCGTGTTGTGTGGCACTACCGCTGTGCTAAATGGGATAGATTTCAAACAGATCTAGCTACTGAAGACTGGGCATCCATGAGGCGCTGTGGGCCATCAGCAGCAGCAGAATTGTACTCGGACACAATCTGTAACCTCATGGCCTGGCATATCCCCCACTCTACCATTACCATCAAGCCAGGGGATTAACCCTGGTTCAATGAAGAGTGCAGGAGGGCATGCCAGGAGCAGCACCAGGCATACTTAAAAATGCGGTGTCAACCTGGTGAAGCTATAACACAGGACTACTTGTGTGCCAAACAGCATAACTAGCAAGTAATAGACAGAGCTAAGTGACCCACAGCCAATGAATCAGGTCTAAGCTCTGCAGTCCTGTCACATCCAGTCATGAATTGTGGTGGCAAATTAAACAACTCACTGGAGAAGGAGGAGGCTCCATAAATATCCCCATCCTTAATGCTGGAGGAGCCCAGCACATCAGTGCAAAAGATAAGGCTGAAGCACTGGTTACAATCTTCAGCCAGAAGTGCCAAGTGGATGATCCATCTCAGCCTCCTCCAGAAGGCCCCAGCATCACAGATGCCTGTCTTCAGTCAATTCGATTCACTGCATATGATATCAAGAAACGAGTGAAGGCACTGGATACTGCAAAGGCTATGTGTCCTGACAATAGTACTGAAGACTTGTGCTACAGAAATTGCCACGCCCCTAGCCAAGCTGTTCCAGTACAGCTACAACACTGGTATCTACCCGGCTATGTGGAAAATTGCCCAGGTATGTCCTGTCCATGAACAGCAGGGCAAATCCAACCCAGCCAATTACTGCCCCATCAGTCTACTCTCAATCATCAGTAAAGTGATGGAAGGGATCATCAACAATGCTATCAAGCGGCACTTGCTTAGCAATAACCTGCTCACTGATGCCCAGTTTATGTTCTGTTAGGGCCACTCAACTCCTGATCTCATTACAGCCTTGGTTCAAACATGGGCAAAAGAGCTGAACTCCAGAGGTGAGGTGAGAGTGACTTCCCTTGATATTAAGGCTGTATTTGACCGAGTGTGGCATCAAGGAGCCCTAGCAAAACTGGAGTCAATGGGAATCAAGGGGAAAGCTTCCTGCTGGTTGCAGTCATGCCTAGCACAAAGGAAGATGGTTATGGTTGTTGGAGGTCAGTCATCTCAGCTCCAGGACATCACTACAGGAATTCCTCAGGGTAGTGTCCTCGGCCCAACCATCTTCAGCTGCTTCATCAATGACCTTCCTTCCATCATAAGGTCAGAAGTGGGGATGTTCGCTGATGATTGCACAATGTTCAGCACCATTCGTGACTCCTCAGATACTGAAGCAGCCCATGTCCAAATGCAGCAAGGCCTGGACAATATCCAGGCTTGGACTGACAAGTGGCAAGTAACATTCACACCGCACAAGTGCCAGACAATGACCATCTCCAACAAGAGAGAATCTAACCATTTCCCATGACATTAAATGGCTGAATCCCCCAATATCAACATCCTGTGGGTTGCCATTGACCAGAAACTGAACTGGACTAGCCATATAAATACTGTGGGTACAAGAGCAGGTCAGAGGCTGACCCCCCAAAGACTGTCCACTGTTTACAAGGCACAAGTCAGGAGTGTGATGGAATACTCCCCACTTGCCTGGGTGAGTGCAGCTCCCACACTCAAGGAGCTTGACACTATCCAGGACAAAACAGTCTGCTTGACTGGCACCCCATCCACAAACATTCACTCCCTCCACCACCGACAAACAGTAGCAGCAATGTGTACCATTCACACGATGCACTGTATAAACTCACCAAGGCCCCTTAGGTAACATGTTCCAAACCTACGACTGCTATCGTCTAGAAGGACAAAGGCGGATACATGGGAACACCAGCACCTGGAAGTTCCTCTCTAAGCCAGTCAACATCTTGACTTATAATATATTGCCATTCTTTCACTGTCTGTATGTCAAAGTCTTGGAACTCCCTCCCCAACAGCACTGTGGGTGTACCCACACCACAGGGGCTGCAGCGGTACAAGAAGGCAGCTGACCAACACCTTCTCAAGGGCAATTAGGGATGGGCAATAAATGCTGGCCCAGCCAGCGATGCCCACATCCTATAAAAGAATTTTAGAAAAGATGATACAAAGATAAGTAGGAAAGCAAGTTGTGAAAAAGATATAGAGGGATATAATAATAGTTTAAGTGGGAAAAAGGTTGGCAAATGGAGTATAATGTGGACAAATGTGCAGTTGTCCACATTGTTGGGAAGAATAGAAAAGCAGAGTATTATTTAAATGAAGAGGTTGCAGAATGCTGAGGTATGGAGGGACACGAAAAGTGCAGCTTTGGTCACCTTACCTAGTGAGGGACATACTTGCATTGGAGGCAGTTCAGGGAAGGTTCTCTAGGCTGGTTACTGAGTGAAGGGTTGTCTTATGGGGAAAGGTTGAGCAGGTTGGGCTTATGCTCACTAGAATTTAGAAGAATTGGAGGTGCTCTTATTGAAACATATAAGATTGTGAGGGGGCTTGAGAGGAAAGATGCTGAGAGGATGTTTCCCCTCATGGGGTAATCTAGAACTAGGTGACAGAGTTTAAAAATAAGTGGTCTCCCATTTGAGATGGAGATGAGGAGAGATTCCTTCCCTCAGAGGGCTGTTAGTGCTTGGAAGTATAGTGAGCAACGAAGGCTGGGTCATTGAATATATTCAAGGCTGAAGTTAGGCAGATTTTTGATTGACAAGGGAGTCAAGGAGGACAGGCAGTCAGATGGCTGTGCAAATTGAATGAAAAAGCAGATTTTATTATTCGCAATGTGCATGGAAGGGCATTGGTCTGTGGATACCGTGACGAGGCAAAGTAATACAATGTAACCAACACAACATATGCTAATCCCCCACCATTTCTTTCAGTGGAGTTTCACTTTATTATCCATGTGACAAGTGGCAGAAATTCAATAAGCAACTGTTAGCTCTATTGGCACAAAGTACTATCACACATGAATCATTTTAGGTGCAATTTGAGTTTTCAAAGACTTTTATTAAATAAGAAAGACTACAGGCAGGAGAAAAATGGCTTCAAGCTAAGCTGAACTCTGGATTCTCAATGACAGATGCCAGCGGGTCATTAAGAAACAGGTGTTCGGCAGAAAATGTGGCTCCATAGCAGCAGTAGTTTCTTGGTGAGGGCACTAGCATGGTCATTGTAAGTGTGCACCAAAAGTAGGCAGATTATTATTTTAAAATTTGTTCATGGGATGTGGTTGTCGCTAGCTAGGCCAGCATTTATTGCCCATCCCTAATTACCCTTGTTCAGAAGGCATTTAAGAGTCAACCACATTGCTGTGGGTCTGGAGTCACATGTAGGCCAGACCAGGTAAGGACAGCAGATTTCCTTCCCTAATGATCATTAGTGAATCAGGTGGGATTTTATGACAATCAGCAATGGTTTCACAGTCATCCAACTTTTTAATTCCAGATTTTTATTGGATTCAAATTCCACCATCTGCCATGGCAAGATTCAAATCCAGGTCTCCCAGAGCATTACCCCTGGGTTTCTGGTCCACCATCGCCTCCCCGTCATGATGTCATGCTAATGCTGATCTGATGCCACTCTGGTTAACGCCCACTCTTAAGCACGCACAGATGAGAGTGCGTTACCACTAACACTATTTAAAGGGATCAACAATAACTTGCAGGTTAGTTGCTGATAACTTTCAGTTGGCTCTGTTTGAGTTTGTGGAAATGCTGGGTGTTTGGAGGAGTTGCTAACTGTTGCTGAACCTGGGAGGAGTGATGCTGATGGTAGGGAAAGCGTTGTTTGTGACTGCAAGGGCACCACCTACACACAGTCATGGGTGCAATGGGTGTAGGTCACCTTGGGCTATGGCAAGGAGAGCAGAGGCAGCAAATAAAAAGGCAATCTGCTCATAGAGGGAGGAGGAGGAATGGGAGAAGGATTGGAATTGAAGTCAAATTTTGAGCAATACCAATGGCTCCGGACCCCAGTTGTTGGTCACAATCCTTCCTATGGTGTTATGACCTGGTGGTGTTAATTTTGCTTCTGAGTCAGAAGGTTGTGGGTTCAAGTCCCACTCCTGAGATCTGAGCTCAAAATCTTTGTTGACACCTGTGCAGTACTGAAGGAGTGCTGCTCTGTCAGAGGTGTCACCTTTCAGATGAGACATTAAATCACGATCCCATCTGCTCTCTCAGGTGGACGGAAAAGATCCCATGACACTGTTCATAGACTAAAAATGGACTATCTGACCATTAATCCATTGCTGTTTGTGGGACATTAGAGCAATATTGGCTGCTGCATGTTCTGCATAGCAACAGAATCTACGAGCGGAATTTTCTATTTTTGAAAATAAGTTCTGTAGCAGGTGGGTTCCACTGCGCGTTTCTGGCTGGTCAGAGTGGTGGAAACTCACTCGGTTTCACACTTGGAAGCTGATTAATTATGCACAGACGAATATCTCTCTGAAACACATGGCTGGTCAAGAACTGATTCACCCACCCCGCTGTTACTTAATGGGGGGTGAAGGTCCAGGCGCCAGGTTTAAACATAACCCAAACACACACACTCACTCTCTCCAGCCCAGGTCCACAGGAGACATCTCCATATGGCCGTGCACACAGGAAGAAGGCTGCCTCGAGGTTTAGCCATGACTCCCTCGAGGTTTTGATAAGAGGAGTGCACCAACACTGGGATGTCCTCTACCCCAGGGATGGCTCCAGGAAGCCCAACAACCTCACCTCACCAGCCTGAGAGACGGTTACAAGAGAGGTCAGCTCGTTGGGTACCCCCCAGAAACGCCATAGAGTGCAGGAAGAGGATGAATGATCTCATCTGCTCTGCCAGAGTAAGTCACCATTCAGCTCACTCCAATCTCACGCTCTGATAATGGCATCATGTGCTCAAAGGGTTACACTCCTCAGGGATCTCACACAACATTAGCGAGGGACACATCAGCACTGATTGTTTCACGGTCACTTTCACTTCACCAGCATCTCATCTATCATTCCTCGCGAACTCCACCCTCAGCCTTTACTGGGGTGGGCCCAGCACACACAGCGGGCATGCATGCTTCCCAATCTCCGCTCCATCGCACTCCATCCATTTGTCTTCATGCAGGCCAAACTTCCCCACAACAAAAGGGAGAGATCCCCGATCAGAGGAGAGACGGCCAACATCTAGGGGGTTACTTCCTTCGACAAGGATTCTGCTGCGTTGGCAGGGGAGGAGAGGGATTGCTCCGGTGGAGAAGGTGAGATCAGCCTCTCCCAGTAACTGCGTATGGATTAGCTCTCCATGATCACAGCCTGACATTCACAATGAGTGACATGCAATCTTGTATTCAGCCTGTTCATCTATCAAATCTACCATCTCTCTTTCTTACAGGCACCAGCAGGTCCAGACAGACCAACAGGATCACCATAAGCCCCAACCCCCAGTCCACCAGGATGCTGAGGAGCTATGAGAAGAAGATCCATTACTAAGTTCACCTGCACCCTCCACCAGCACAGAGACATGCACCCCCATGGCTCATAGTTCTAGATTAGGCTCGGGGTCACATTCTAGGGAACACCTCACTGATACCTCTCCACAGCAGTCGGAGGCAGTGACCGCCCAGGCCTCTAGCACTCAGAGGGCTGCTGGAGATCAGACACCTGCTGAGTCTGAGTTCAGATGATGAGCCTCTGCAGGTGGCCACTGAAAAGATGCTGAAGTTGCAACAACAGGTAGCGGAACTTCAGGCAGAGTTGCGAGAGGCAGTCAACAGACTGGCGCGAATGGCTGAGGAGTCCATCCACGTTCTGACTGATGTCGTGGCTCTGACATGTGAGTGCCTCGAGGTCACCATGAGAAGGGTTGCAGTGGCCTTGGAGACCTTGGACCAGAAGGTTCGGCCAGAGATGTACTCAGACCTGCACTCCATCGCTATAGGCATTGCTGGGATCCATCAGCGGCTAGAAAAGAGGGGGCACAACGCCTAGACTTCCCTCCAGGTGCCCTTCTCCTCAAGGAGTCAGGGAAGGGACCTCAGGCACCTACAGGGAGCTGGACACCTGGGGGCCTCCACACAGGACACTCCAAAGCTGTCCAGCGGCTCCTAATCACCTCTGCCTATAACTCCATCAACTCCAGCTGGTCAGGTTGAAGATGGTGCATCTGCCCTTGAGCAGGAGACCCTTATCAGGACAGGGTTCTCCAGGCCTCAGGCCTCCAGAGGATGTCCGCCAAGGTCATCTGAGACACCAGGACATAGCAGTCAGCAAGCTGCCTCCACCTCAGCTGCGGGTGTCGGGGCTGCCCCCAGGTGTAGCAGTAGGATTACAAAAACTACAAAATTTTGGATCACTTCTGGGTCACAGGTGTTCTCTCGCTGTATATTTCATACACATTTGTAAATACATTTTCTGTTCATAAGAATGGTCTCGTCATTCAAAAGCATCGTCCAAATGCATCCATGTACTCTCTCATTGCGAGGGTGAGCCATGCTTCCACTCTGTGATTGCCTGCCTTTGTCAGCCTCACATTCATGGGGCGTCTGCCTGACTCAGGATGGTCACTCTACCCTTGTGGTATCTCAGGGAGATGTCTCAAACTCTTTATTGGAAGTGTGTGCAAAATGCGCTAGTGACCTTTACCCCTTACAAGACAACATGGAGGTAGGCCTGCTTAATAGCCTTGGAGGGTTATTTGCAATTGTATCGCTTCACTGGCAGTGCCAAAGCACGAGGCCTGCAGCCATGATGGTCTCTCTAACCATGTGCCCATCCATTGGCTGCTGAAGTTTCTCATTCAGGTGGCTATGACTGCATCAAGTCCTTTAACGCAGTGTTTGTGCTGTTGTGCTGACTTTCCCTTCCCAGAGCGCATGGATACAGGGTTCGCTGCTGACATTTCCAAAGACTAGACCATGCTGAATCGTGAGGGTTGAAGGTGTGAGTCTGAATACTGAACTTGCTCTCGATGCTACTGGTTGTAAAGGCCTTTCAGTGCACTGGCCTGGCACTAAGGGACAGAAGGAATGTGGCTGTGTCCCACTGCCTGCACCTTACTCCTCCTGGATTCTTGTGACTATCAGTGTGACATGGGCACATCTTCCACGTCGTGTTTCTCTGATGGCCTCCTCACATGGAAGCTGAGCCTCATCTCCCTCCTCAGTTTCTAGCCCCTCCTGCTCTTCATTGTCCGAGGAGCCCTCAGCCTCCCCCACGTCTCCCCTTGTGAAGGGCACAACAGACCATAACAATGCGGGACACCCTCTGTAGAGAGTGCTGCGGAGCCCCATCTGAGTGGTCCAAATATCGGAAGCGCATCTTCAGGCTGTCAAATGTCTGCTCAATGGTGAATCGTGTGGAGCTAAGGGCCGCGTTGTATTTCTCCTCCAAGTCACCCTGAGGACAATGAAAGGTTATCATGAACCATTATTTAAGTGGGTAACCCTTATCCCCAAGCAGTCACTCCTGTAATTGCTGAGGCCCTTTGAACATATGAGGCACCTGGGACTGACTCAGGATGTATGAGTCATGGGAACTCCCAGGGTACCTGGCACAAACGTGCATGATGTGCTTCTGATGATCGCACCCTAGTTGAATGTTCAGACAGTGGAACCCATTCCTATTAATGAACATCAGGGGCTGGGGCCATGGAGCCCTTAAAGCCACATGTGTGCAATCGATCACACCATGTACTGTAGGGAAGTCTGAGATAGCTGAAAACCCTAGAAATCTAGCAGCCTTGTTAGCTTCATCGAGTGTGAACTTCACATAATGACGAGCCTGACTGTAAAGGGCATCTGTCACTTCATTGATACATTTATACGTGGTGACCTGTGGGTTGCCGTATAGGTCCCCTGTGAATCTCTGGAACGATCTATAGGCAAAAAACTAGAGCATGGCAGTGACCTTCAGGACCAGTGTCAGGGGATGTCCTCCCACTCCATGGTGGGGGTGGGAGGGGGGGGGGGGTTAGATCCTCTCACATCTCTTGACAAGTGCAGACGTGTGCAGCACTGTCTTTTGCTCATCTCCAAATAGGAAAGTCTTCTTTGGCATTTTTAAAAATTCATTCACAGGATGAGGGCTTCGTTGGTTGGGCCAGCATTTATTGTCCTTCCTAGTTACCCTAGAGAAGGTGGCAGTGAGCTGCCTTCTTGAATCGTAGACTCTTGGCGGTGCAAGTCATCTCCGTGGGATGGGTCTAACCTCCTCACCCTCTGGTTCCTGCTGAAGCTCCCCTGGGCCATGGACCTCAGGTGGGGCCTCCTCTCAAAGCTGCACTAAGCAGTGATGGGCCCTTCTTCTCCTCCTCTGTTGGATCAGCACCATCAAGAACACAACATTGAGCCCAGGCTCCATTATTCAATCCTCCTTCTCCCTGTGGACTGATAATTGCAGCAGATTAATGAACACTAGGTAAATATAGTAAAGTTCCCACCTACCAATAGAGAGCCATTGTCATGTCCTAAAGCTGAGTCTGTGCTACCAGCTTGTTCTGATACAGCTTTGTAGCTGAGGCACAAACTCACAGATCTAGGTGACCAAGACACCAATCCTGATACTTGACAGCTCAATCCTACAGAGGTTGGAAGAGGTTTTGGTACGTTCATGAAATGTGCCACCTTACCAAAGGCACTCCTGCAATCTCTGATCTGGTTTGCTGATCAACCTTAACTTGCACATGAGCAATGACTGGATGTCTTTTGGCCCGTTATCCTTGCCAATTGGAGAAAGCACATTAGAGGCTTTCATTGATGATCTGGCAGATATGCAGTAGCTATGCCTCCTTAACGGGTGCCTGCATTCTCTATTATCACACTCCTCTCTGTTAATGCTCAAATGGAGCAATTATATTGTGAAGCCAATGACTCCTGCAGTCTCTCGTTAATGCTCAGCAAAAGGCGTTGGCTTCAGTTGCATCTTCTCAAGGATATCTTCCTGTTTTCTTTCAGCTCTGCCTC